>NC_080713.1:20958698-21258698 GCF_019097595.1 Hemibagrus wyckioides
TCGTTCATGTTTTCTTTCTAATATTCGGTGTTATTTAGTTAACAAAAAAAAAAAAACAATATGTTTCTGGTGGATGAATAATATAATGACACAATACGCAAAATACCACTCATCCCAGGGATGAATATATTCATTGAGGTGCAGCAGCAGAGGTCATGCCAATAAAAAAAGAAACAGGGACTATTGCATATGTATTCAGAGTGCACAGTGCCTGAGAGACATCTAAGTTTATACATATGTATGAGTTTTAGCCAGTTCCCAAAACAGCAGATCTCTCTGTATCATTTGGCATCTTGTGTCACTGGTAATTGCATTATGTCAATAATTTAAAAATCTCTATCGTTTTTCTTTATCCTTGCCGTCTTCACTGCCAGTTGAAATTTATACGTTCAACACTTTTAACTACAGATGATGTCACGAAGCAGCTTCACCGAAATCCAGATGTAGATCTAGGTCTCTAATGAGCAAGCCAGAGACGACAGCGGCAAGAAAAACTCTCTGAGACGACACGAGGAAGAAACCTTCAGACTCAAAAGAAAATCTGTTCCTCTTCTGGGTGACACTGGAGAGTGGGATTATTACAGGTATAACGTTGTAGAAATGGAAAGAGTCCTCTGGGTCATATTCAGATTTAGTGACTTGCGTCCAAAGGATATTTACATGAGTAAAATTTGTACGTATTCGATCTCAGGTTATAAAGTTACTTGATTCACTTTTTTTTTATCTGCACATTCATTTTATGCACATCACCTGAGTGAAGTTCATGCCTCTGAGCTTTTTTCTTGTATTCGAAGCATCTGTGACTGGGGTTTTATGTAATGTCTAGACCACTAGTGAAACTTTAATAACCACTATTGAAAGTTTCACAAGCACTTGCTTGCTTTTAAAGCAGAGGAAAAGCATTCGGGGATAGAAAATGCGGACTGAAGAACTGTCAAATTCGCTTTCAAATTTATTATAATGTACTATATAATGTTCTCCTTGTGGCTGGCTGATGCTGCCACTGAGGAGGATCTGTGCTACTGTGGATAGCATTGTTTAAAAACTGTTAAGGCAAATTCACATCTTTACGGTTTCACTGTGGGAGCATCTACAGCAGCCAAAAGTTAATCACAAGTGCAGGCGTTCCAAGAAGAAGTCAAGCATCAGGATGAATCGGGCAGGACCGAAGGACGTCAAGAGACACCTGTATGCTAGCATCAAATTTAAAGCGGTATTTACTGACCGCAAACTCCGTCATGCTTCATCGTAGGCTGGACGTGTCTACTCATAAGTTATAGTCACCACATCACAAAAGAATGGCCTTGATTGTTGAGTTATTAACAAAGAGTGTTTTTGTGTGTGTGTGTGTGTGTGTGTGTGTGTGAGGGATCTGAAACACGTATGTGACACCGTTTGTCATTTTGAGCTACAACTCACAGTGGCTTTTGGTATAAAGTTAGACTCTGATTCCCAGCTGTTTGGGCTTTTGTATTGGTTTCTGATTCAATCTCAGTCTTCATGCTGTGTCAATATGATTGTGAAATGTAAAGAATAAATATAGAATCTTGCGGATGACGAGGGTTTCTCCGTCATGTTCTCCTCTTATCCGTCTTTCTCTTATTGCTATCTGTAACAAAAAAATCATTGAATGCATTTGACAAGAGCTTCACTTACATTTGATCAGATTTGGGTTTGGGTGTGTGTGTGTGTGTGTGATATCACCCTTGGCTGAAAAGTGTGAATGCTACTCTGTGTCTAAATATAAATGTTCTAATTTACTATCCAAAAAAAAAAAATCCTTTTTCTTGGATGATAGTCAATATTTAAATGAGCACATCTTGGCTCAAAGATCACGCTAGTATTAAAAAGAATTAAAAAAAAAGAAAGAAAGATGAGTCTTTCCACGTTTTATATACTGGTCCTAGTGGTCCTAAAGTGACTCCTGATTGAGGTCGCTTGAGTATATGAAATTTTTTGAATTCTTATGTACGTATGTGAGACCGGACTAAACATAGTTACATATTCTGAATGGCCAGCTCTATTTCTGGACCTTGCAGCTTAATGCATTATTTATCACAGGCTCTGCTGCTGGCCTGGTGTGTGTCCTCCTTAATTATATCATAATGCCCCAACCTAGAAATCTAGTGCACACATGTTGGGCTGTAAAGGTTAATAATAAGAAGAATAAACATGCACCTAGAGATCAGACACCACTAGCAGGTATGTTTACACTCTAAACATGGCTAGGTTATTTTTAGAATTTGTTGGGTCAGGTTGTTAGGCTGACGTGACCCAAACTGGGTTGATATTGGACAGCACAGCATGCTGAATTAGGGATGTGGAAATGAAAAGGAACAAGCATTTACTTGGCAAGAAATTTTCCACTGAAAGAAATCATCTTCAATTGCAAGAAAAGTTTTCTGTTTATTTAACTTAAGTTAATCTATTAAACCTTTTAAAATTATGCAGGCCATCATTTTTCATGTGTAGTTTGATTGCCAAGGTTAGGAGAAAGTATAGAATCAACATGGCTAACATTATTTGAGGAGAAAATATGGCAGAATTACAGTAAATACAGTGTTTGGCTAAATGTTTGCCACCTTAAACTGACACTCACATGAGCTTGTTGAGCATCTAGGTCCAGATTTAACCCTCATTTGCTGTTATAATAATCTCCACTCATCTGGGAAGGCTTTCCACTAGATGTTGGAGTGTAGAGATTTGTGATCATTCAGCTACAAGATTTTTAGTGAGATCAGACACTGATGTTGGGTGAGGAGGTTTGGGGTGCAGTCAGTGTTCCAGGTTGTCCCAGAGGTGTTCAGTGGGGTTGAGGTCAGAGCTTTGTGCAGGAAGTTCGTCCACACCAACCTTGGTGAACAATGTCTTTATGAAGATCTCTTTGTGCACAGGGGAATTGTCATGCTGGAACATGTTTTGGCTTCATGGTTCCAGTAAAGGAAGTAAATATTTTATATTTATGCTGCATGACAATTTATGCTTCTTTATCTTAATTAAAAGTTAGTTTGCATTTTCACTTGAACATTATTTTTTGACAAATTATTAACTAGCACTGGTGGTCCAGTCGCAGGATCCCCACTTTCATTGCCGCGGCCCAGGTTCGATTCCCGGGCAGGGAGCTAACCCAGCCACTGTAGAGTTAACTCTCAGTGTCGGCCCCAAGCCTGGAATGGGAGGGTTGTGTCCAAACGAGTGGACCAAATGATCCTGAACAGGGAGCAGCCGAAAGAACAACAATAACAACAACATTATCTAGCCCGTGAGGCAGATCCTGCAATCAATCATGATTTGAAAATGTACACAGATAATATATTAAGTTGCCATGTTTTAGTTGATTAAGGCTTCTTTCACAATGCACATCCACAGCCTAGCAATGTAGTCGTTTTTGTCTGTCTTTCGTTTCTTCGGGATTCCCATTTTTGTAGGATTATCATGTAATTGTCATTGGAACCACTGTGAACCCATTAGATTTTTTGAACTTATTAAAACAATGTCAAGGTTACAGCAAGGTGAAATGCCTGAAACAGTTTTTCTGTAATAGTTGCCTTACTAAAGTGTATTTCAGGCACACAAATTAGTAGCAAGAAAGTCTAGGCTTGTTGGCGGAGGAGGTGGCATCCCCGTCGAGCCCATTGGTACTTAGTTCTACTTGTTTAAAATATCTAGGTCAGCATCCCAACCTCACTGGTTCCATATTGGATCCAGCACCATGTTTCTAAATTGACCTGAATTGGGTTATTTTTAGACCTGCTATTTTAGAGTGTATTCAATTCAACCACAAGAAGGTTTATACCTTAGAGAATCCTGATTGGCTGAGCGCTCCAGGGCTCGGATGATGGACACGGTGCAGTCAGAGCTTGTAGGATTCAGGTAGGTTTGTGGATGAGGGTGATGAACCTTGATGGCTTTTTTCATGCTTGCCACTCTTTTCAAATGTCAGAGATTGACATGCCCTACGGAGCAGTGTGAACAGCAAACCCGGGCATCTGTTAGCTCTCAAGGCTAGTAGATGTATGACAGGGCTATTGGTTTTGACACCTTTGCTGATGATGATTGAAAAAAAGGCTGTTATGTTGAGATATGGGATTTTTTTTGAGCTGCCAAGAAGGTTCTCTCATAGCTTTGAGGTGGGAGCTCTGTCAGTAATTGAACTATTTGATCTGTAGATGGCTAAGAAGAGAAGGCTTTGCTCACCTTCCTGCTCTTTATGGGTGTTTGAAGTGCACCTTATACACATAAGAGCTCTGAGCTTGCGAGCCATAGTGGAATGCCTCCAAAAAGCCTTCAGGCTCTAAGGAAATTGCAGGCACTGTTAGAAAAGGCCATTGAGAAGAAGGGCAAAGAGGACCAGAGAGCAGAAAATAGGAGAAAGGAAAGTTATATTTGCTTTAACTGAACAAGTGAGGGGGAAAAAAAGATGTAGATTGACCAGAATCTTGACCAGAAAGATATCCATGCTAGCTTAATTTATTTGTAAAACTCTTAAGTTGCCCCATAATAAAACGTGCTATTTTAAGCTGCTTGTTGTTCTCCCTGATCTGGCTCCTTATTAACATGTCTCTTTCAAACATATTGATTTTTTACAGTCGTATTAATTTTTAACATCCTGTGTAAATAACTTCCAGGGAGCACAAAACGAAATGCCTCCAAAATGCTATTGTGCAAAATCTATACAAAATCCACGAGTATTCCTAAAACCATCGGCTGCATCTTTTCCAAAAAGTCCCTAAAAGGCTTTTCCTGGAGTTTCTCTTTTGTTCCTTAACTTTCATTTGGACCAGATGCTTCTAATTTATGCTGTACAATAATGGATGGGCTTCAAAATAAGAACTAATATTTTACAGTAAACAAGACCATGGCCTGTGTGCGCTGCTCTCATTTATTATGCATAGCAATATGGAACTGTTGTAATGAAACCTCAGAATTAATAAAACTCCCTCCAAAATAACCTCAAAGGGGAACATAGTTTGAATATTAATAGCAAGTTGACTTTGTGATTAGTCTATATTGTAAACTATTCATGGAGTTCCAGTGCAGTAGAGGTGTAACTGTATGTGTATATATACAGTATATTAGGATTAAATGTGGGTGTGGCCTAATCTGGAAAGTTTACTATATCTGTATGTTCCAGAAACATTAAAAACTTTGGAGAAATCCTCCGGAGATAGGCATTTCAGCACTGAATTCTCGCTTTATGACACTTTCTCAACCTCAGCAAAGTAAAGATGTGCACTGGTTTTTGGTTTTGCTTTTTTTTGTATCTCACTCCTACACTCCTACACTTGTATCTCACTCCTACACTATTACAACTAGGTATCATATACCTAGCTGAGAACTTTTCAATCAGATTGTTCTATTCTCCCCAATAAATTAACAGAACTGCTAACTTGATTAAAACCACCACAAAACTGACCAGGCTTTTACAGCCCCACACACTCAGCTACATGGTCTTTCTTAATCCTGTGAGCTTCACAGCTACCTGCTTGCTTGCACACTCAAACAATGTTTTTGTTACCTCCCAAAGGAACCAAGTCCTGAGGTAGACCTTTTGGCTCAGCCGGGTTGCCCTTGGAATCTTTTTAGCAAGCTATGCAGGTGTCTAAAAGCTCCAGGGTCCAAGAGTTCTCCCCATGTCCAAAAAACATCCTTGAAAAACATGTTGGTGGATTGGCTGCTCGAATGCCTAAGTATGTTATATATAATGGTCTTTTGAGAGTTGGTGGGTCCATGGTAAGCATGTGTGATCCATATCTCTGGGGTTAGGGGTTCAATTCCCATCCAATGTGTGTGTGCCCGGAATTTGCATGTTTTCCCCGTGCTTCAGGGGATTCCTCAATGTCAGTGTAGTTTCTTTACCCAGACCTAAGACAGGCTGATCTCCAAATTACTCATAGTGTGATTGTGCCCTAAAGTGGTATGGCACCCCATCCGGCTCCTTGCAGCCCATCATAAACACATATTTGTCTTAATATCCTTCTGAGGCCCATTCATTGACATAGTTATCAATGCAGCTAACGATGACCTAAGTAACCAGAAGGGAACAGTCTGGCTCTTTTAGTTTATTTGCAGTTTTTGTGAGAAAACATTTTCCCTTCTGAGAACCATCCAAATGTCCCCACGGCCCTGAAAAACTCTCCTCTTACATCGCCAAAGCCTCTTTATCTTATAAACATCTTCAAAAGTCATATTTCTGCGCACTGGAAATGGCTGATACTGATGTATTTTCCACAAAGCCTTTTTGCTCACTAAGTGAGAGGAAGGAGAGCACAAGGTAAGTGCCTCCGGTCTCTTATCACATCGTTTGCTGTCGTCAGCTAGTTTTATGTTTTCATTTAAAGGGAAATTGAGCTTTTATTTAGCTATTGCTTTCCTGAGATGGTATATATTTGTGAAGTTTAATGCAGTTGGTATGCACAGGAGAAAAATTAATACTGCGCAACCCCAAGCTGCCAAAATTCCCATTCACTTCCTATTCAAATTCTATCAGAAGTGGCATCAATCACTGCACATCGAATGAGTAAGCTGCGAGTCGCTCTCATACTCTAACGCGCGGTGTGGTCCTTTATTCTTTATTTACTACATCTACAATCTCTAGATGCTCGCCTCAAGGTCACCGAGAGGAGGCCTGAGCTCTCCTTTTCTCTTTGTCTTTTAAAATACCCTGCTTTGTTGATTCCCAAGGCACGGATCAGATCTCTCTTTTGTAACTCAGCTGCTTGTGTCTCACATGCCACAGACAGTGAAGAATACAGGATCTCTGTACCAGTCTCCACAGATCGCCAGTCTCCAGTTAGGGCCAAAATGGATGTGCTCTTATTTAACAATCAATTCTTCACTAGCGCTGTCGGCATATTCTGGCAAGCCTGTATAATCAGCGAATGAGAGAAGCAGGTAGTCATCGATCATGACAGGATGTCGTACGTGAACGTGATAAGTAGCCTGTAAACGACTCATGAAAATCAGATCACAGTGTGGGTTACAGAGTTATTTGTCCTCTGCTGCATGCACTGACACAGGAACAGTACTTTATTTGCAAATGCACATGATTAATCATGCTGTTATCACTGGAGAACCATAGTTTTCCGGCACACACACACACACATGCACACACACACACACGACTGAGGTTGTGATTTCAAACTGTGCAGTACTGTGGCTTTATTTGACGCTCCTGTGAAAAGGTTTTAATGCAGTCAGTGACCCTGGTGTTGTGAGGATGGTCTCCACACATTGTCCTCTGAAGGTGGTGCCATGTATCAGGACGATAATTCACAAATACACACAGCAAACCTGGCGACAGAGTGGTTTGTTGAACATAAAAGAGAAGTTGAGCCTCTCCCCTGGCCTGCACAGTCACCAGATCTGAAAATTATCGAGAAACGTTTGGATTTTTTGGAAGAGCGAGTCAGGAAACGTTTTGCTCCACCAGCATCAAATAGCCACTATTCTCAACAGAAATGGCTCAAAATCCCTCTGGACACTGTGAAGGACTTGTATCTGTTATTTCCAAGGCAATTTTTTGATGCTGTACTGGCCACAAAAGGAGGCTCTACACCATTTCCGTGGCCTAAAACCAGGTGTTTCAGTTGCATTGTTCAAACCCTGTATATGTGTGTTTGTGTTTAATGATCTCTCTCTCTCTCTCTCTCTCTCTTTCACAGATCTGGACATTAGGTATTTTTGGAGATGGAGTGCTTTTGAGGACTATTTGCTTTTCTGCTTCGGCTTCACGATGCTGTGTGCCTTCCTCACGCTCTTCTTCCTCGACTGGGTGGTGTTTGTGGAGTCTCTGGGCTCACTGGCCGTGCTGTTTGAGGCCATGCTGGGTCTGCCTCAGCTGTTACAGAACTACAACAACGGCTCCACCCGAGGCATGAGGTCAGACAATCCCCTACGATCCTAACAGTTCTCTAAACCTGTCTGCATTTATTCCTTTACTGTCTAGTAGACCGATTAAAATGCGTCTGTCTATTGGGTGCTCAAAGCTTTAGCTGTGGCCCTGCTTACCGAATTCTTTGATGGTTCTAATAAACTGGGTGGGCTGGGTTTAAGGTGCAAACCTGTACATGCATTGCAGTGTATATAGTCATATTTATCTCACCAAAAAATATAAAAGGCATTGAGAGATAACGGTAAAGAGGTTACAGTCAGAAATATTGGCACCCTGCAAACAAGGAAAATTCCCATAACCCAATTGTTTTCAACAGAACATTTTTGTAAGTAGTTTACCGTTCCATTGTTTCAAACATTTTATTTTTAATTATTGGCACCCCTACCATTAACATCTGCTCAAACGTTTTTCTTCTATAATGCCTGATTAGTCTACTTGAAAAGGATACTGAACATTTTCAAGATCCTTTATATTCCGATTTTGAAACTTGACTAAACTGCAGTTCTGAAGCGTTGGCTTACTTTCTTCCTTGCCTCCTTTGTCATTCTGTTCTAGACTAAAATGTTCTAGACTTTGTTTTTTTTCCCCCATTTGTGTGTTGTGTGTAATTAGACAAATTCAAGGATGACAAATATGGCATGTCAGTTGTTTTTGTCCTGACGGAAAATACAGTTTTAAAATGTTCTCATGAATAGTACCTTTTGTTAGAGAAGAGATAAGTAGTTTCTCTCTTTGTTTGAGTGGAGAATTTAATTCCTTTTCTCTAATGTTTTGTCACTTCTACAGTATATATAATTTCTGCCTGTTCTCTAAAGTAATTGCGTGTTCACTGCAAGTTAGTCTAAGAGGAAAATGAGAGTTTTTTTCCTGTCAATTAGCTTGGAAAAGTGTCTTGTTATTAGATGTAACATCACTCTTTATTCATTTATGGGACACTAAACACACCTCTCTCTGTCCACCATTTGCACACTTCATCTTGCACATCCTGTTCTTACACTCTGTCTCATACAGTTAAGGTCAGAAGTTTTACATATAACTTATGTCAAGTTGTCTTTGTCTGTCATATACATTACTGCACAGTGAAATTCTTTCTTCGCTGATCCGATCCTTGTGGGGTATAGGGCCAGAGCACAGGGTCAGCAATGATGCAGCGCCCCTGGAGCAGGGTGGGTTTGGGGGTCTTGCTCAACAGCCCAACAGTAGCAGCTTGGCGCTGCTGGGGCTTGAACCCCAATCTTCCGGTCAATGACCCAGAGCCTTAACCACTTAAGCCATCATGACCCACACAAAAAAACAAGTATTTTAATCATTTAAATCATAAAAAAAATGATGAAGGATCATATCCATTGCTGTTTGTTTTTTATTTAGTTAGTTATAAACACTGTATGTACACAAATAAACCCGTTCAAAAGTTTGCATACACTTGATTCTTAATATTCTTGATACCTGGATGATCATCTGTTTTTATGTTTTGTGAGAGTTGTTCATGAGTCCCATGTTTGTCCTGCTCACTGTTCTTCAGGATAATAATGCACGTTGTTTAGTATTCCTGCATCCTCTGCATATTTGACCCCATATGATAATGAGATCCATCTTTTCACAGTGAGAAGAACTGAGAGACTTGTAAACTATTATAAAGCATGCACTGATGCTCAAGAAGGCAATACATTAAGACACAGGGGGTGTACATTTTTTAACATGTTGATTGGTGTAAATTATTATTTTGTTTCCAAATCCTCATCCCATTTTTTTTTCTTATTTTATACTGACCTTCAGAAGCTATTTACATGTTTGCCTGGAGACACAATAATATAGATGTACATATACAGTATGGTATAGAGATCACTAAGTGGTCACTGATGCCTCTGGCCACGCTAAAATTACATCAAGGACAAAAATGTTACGCTCACTGCCAGTGACACGTTGATTGCATTGGTTTTAAAAGATAAATTCCCGCAGGAAGCACATTTATATTAGCCTCGGCTCTTCCGTGCCTAAACGGCACTCGCAGGCTTTAATTTGGCTCGTGAAGTGCAGCCTGGAGCGTCCGCCGCTGTCATCCCTATCCAGTCGAGCAACGGATGAGAGGAGAAAGAGAGGAGCATGGGAGAGTCAGGCTGGCTTAAGCTCAACCGCTTCTGCTGCTTCAGATCTTTGTAGTTCGGCTATACTCCTGAGACTTAAATCACGAATACAAACTTTAACTCACAGGTTCTCGGTAAGGCCAATTTTGTATTCAGGAGAAGCCTTGGGGAATGACAGTGCTCGCTTCAGCAATGCTAATAATGTATTCCGTTACTAATTAGGATCGCTGCTTGCCCATTACGAGTGATGCGAAACACTGTATATGAGTTTGACTTTCGCAACCTTTGCCATCGTCATGAAGACTGGAAGAATACTTGGCACTGTTAGCGAGTGTGTGAGAATTATAGTGTGTGTGTGCTCACAGAAGATGCTATTTGTGTGTGGATAGCATATATGAGAATGTGATTAAAAAATCTCATTTGTGTACATACTGAACGTATAAAATATGGGTTTCATGGGAGATGGACATGGTTCAAGACACATAAAGGCTACTTTACAATGCAGTTATGTAAACATTACAATCCAGACTGTGTTAAGCATAAGTAATAAAGCCAAATTGCATACATACTTGAACCAGGGCCCCTATAGCTATATTGCTACCCACTGCACCACCATCCCATCTCCTGTATTTCCAAATTTAGGCTTACTCTTTACTCTTGGTGTAATAAATTTCCATTCTCAGTGTGACGAGCATTGATTTTATGTCATGTGTTTTGTTAGGGTTCTAGTCCAGTCTCTGTGCCTGTCCTGTCACTGGTTCTGCTCTGTGTTGAAGTCCTTGATATCTATTATAGTCTACTCTGTTGTGTCTTAGTTTTTGGTTGTAACATGCTTGTATTTCCCAGTCCTCTTTTGCCTATAACTTATTTTTTTTATTTGTTTTTGACTTATTCCAGCTTTATTAGTTTATGACTATTGGTTAAGCTTGTTGGATGTTGTCCACACGTGTGTAAATTCCTTCACATATCATGGATTTGCTCAAATAATACACGTCATTCACCAGCATGTCACAATTGGTAAGAGACAATATAAATGCTTAAGCTATCTACCAGATTTTAACTCCGTTTTCTTCCAAGTTTGTTCTATCACACACTCACTACCATTCAGTGAGAATAGGGTCTACCACATGCTGCCTCCGAGACCTTATCCCGAGCCATGTATTTTTTTTTTTTTGCTATGTCACTGCAGCATACATGAGTTCACAAAAGGCCCATGATTGCCTAGTGTTGCTCTGATTGACAGAGGAACGAAGTATGCTATCTCTCTCACCCAGAGAGCACGGCTAATCCTTGTTCTCTTGCACTCCTGGCCACGGTTGGCTGTAACATCAGTTTTCAACGCTTTCCTATTGCTCTACTTGGGAGTCACTGCAGAATCTTCAACCACATTCGTGCTTTTCACACTGAGTAGAAGAATGTTTCACACTTGTAATTTAAAACACTGTTTTTTTTGTTTTTTTTTACTTGGGGTTATGAATCCCTGCTCCGAAACAGGGTAGCAGCTCGGTAGTGTCACATTAACATTACAGACTTGTGTTCCATAGCAAGGGGGAAATTTGTGAAACTGAAAAATTTGCAGAAATTGGATATTAACAAAGGCCTGATGAACTACAAGACAAACTTAAAAAGACCCCAAAAAGATTAGAAAGCTGTGAAAGATAACAATACCTGCTTGCATGCAGAATGTTAGTTTCTCACAGACAAGCTGGTCACATGCTTTATTTATTCATTCGTAATTATTGACAGCGCAAATATGCAAATGAGAAGGTTAACCCAAGGTTAAGGGATGTACAGTGTAAAACATCAAATTGTGAATTTCCAGTACTAATTGTAAACCACATGTTGTAAAGTATGATCAGTGTGAAACTTTTACCCAGAATTTACTATTTTAAGTGTAAAAATTATTATCAACATGAGGAAACTTTACAGTATTATAAATTTGTAGCAGATGTAGAATCTAAATAGACGTGACTAAAACTGCTTGGAGTTTCCTTCAGCTGAAGGCTGTCGCTGCTCCTGAGGATGACCTGCATGGACACCCTGGAGATACATGAGATTACCGTGGATAGCAGCACTTAGAAACCATGGAGATGGCTTTGTGACTGCAATTTACCACCATCACTTTTACACTCATGTTTCCATCAGTGAGCAATAGATTTCAGACTTCATGCTATAACTAGAATCAATTTCCTGGTTATGCAGCTACAGTTTCTGACCATATAGTACACCGTTATGGAAGGGATATGATTTATAATCGCACTATCAGGTCTCACCCAGATGAGAATGGATTCCCTTTTGAGTCTGGTTTCTCTCAAGGTCAAGTTTTTCCTCCTCACTGTCACCTCTGGCTTGCTCATTACGGAAAAACTGATAAATTTCTAATTCATTTACTAAGCTTATAGTGTCTCTACAGCTGCTTTGTTACACTGTCTAGTTTAAAAGTGCTATACAAATAATTGATGCAAAGTTCCAAATGTGACACAATTACAAACAGGATTATTTTTGAAATTATGATTCTCTTGTTTTTTTGTATATTGTAAAGGTTCTTGACATGGGACACTGGGGAAAAAAAAGCATGGTCTAGTGTTCTCTAAAATCAGCTATAAGCCTGGAACACTGAGCTTGTAAACATACATGCAGAGCTGTGTTTCTTCACTCCCGGCTCCGTTCATGCTCATATTCTATTATGGGACACTGGAGAGAGGATTGTCCACTACTTCACTTTATGCCTTTGAGCCAGATGATTATTGGACCAGCAGAATTTAAACAAGCCCCAGGAATATCATAGCTCTCTAAAATTGCCTGTCTTCATTCCTTTGTTATTTGACAGACAGATAGATAAGAGTTGGATCTTTTATTCCCCACCCCACTCTTCTCAAAGCCATTACCACTAAATTATCTTTGTGTTTATTGACAGAGACGTGGCTGTTCTAAGAAAGAAGGCTGAGGTATGTGGTCTGTTTGTGACAGGCTATGACAGACGTTAATGGCGCAGGCATCCAGTGACGAGCTGTCTCTTCTCTCCCTCAGGGACGCACTCCGTTCTCTAGGTCAGGAATGTCCTGATAGTTTCTGACAGGGTCTTTCGGTGCGACTTTTTTGGAGAAAGATTGCTTTCTTGCGAGCCCTGTGGCATTCGTGCATTGGTGTGAATTAGCTTCCTGCCCTGATGTGCTTTTCACTCGTTCTGAGGTGGAGGTGTAAAAACACAGCATACACAGACTCTCACCTTTACAGCCACCCGTTTTATCATCTGTCTCACCGACATATTAGTCCACAGCTACGCTATCCTGATTAATCACGGTGTACTGGGTTGCTGTTGAGTTGAGTAGCTCTCTAGAGGTGCTTGCTAAATTCACTCACCCTGATGAAATATTTTTAAATGGAACTTAGCAGCGTGTCCTGCCAGACGCTCTACATTCATCAGCAGCTGTGCAGTCATGCGGAGCGCTGCTTACCTGCACTTTCCTCCTAGCATCAAATATATGCAATGGTGATGAAGCAGAAGAATTTAGAAAGACACTCTGGACAAAATCTGACATGTACAATTAAAGGAACAATCCATCCTGAACATCCCGCATATTAATCATCAACACTGGTTCCTACATTACCCACAATGCCATTTGATCTGTTGACAGCAGAATCAGAGCTATTTCATCTTTTCATAAAGAAAGCGATGCAGCAGCGCTTTAATCCTGGAGACTGTCCATCATTATAGTTTTGTAAAAATGCTGCAAAACAAATCTAAATAAACATAACTTATTAAACAGGGTTAAACTCTAGATTTGTGGCAGAGTGACAGAATTTCTATATAAGTGGCTAAACTTGAAGTAAACTTTGTTAGCTTATACAATGAGTCAGCATTTGCTGGTTTTGTAAGGAGTTTGTTTATTTATTTATTTTTTTTTCTTTCCTTAGTCCGTAGTCAGAGCCGGTCCCCTGCTGTGCCGATCAAGCTGACAGTGCTGTAATCGGTCTCTTAAGCAAGCAGAGACATGCAGCGAGCTTCTCCGCAGAGACGCCGCTTCTGTGTGTGTCTCGCTGATTGCTCCTGATTACCCCTGGGAGTCCTGGTGAAGTTTCCCATATTTATTAAAAATAAGGATGTCACTCATGGTTCTGTGGTGAGAATTCATCTCCGATGGACCCGGGAAAGCACACATACACACTGATGCTTTATTGAGCTGCTGCTGTTATTACTACGGTGGATTGTGGGATCCATTTATCAGTGTGTGTGGTTGTGAGTGTGTGCGTGCGTACGTTTATCTGCCCCATGGTGTCATCAAACAGCATGCAGCTGAACAGCCAGTTTAATAAATCTCATAAGTCATCCATAAAGGATAATGACACCCCGCTGAAATATGGACACCCGTTCAGATCATTCTCACCAGCAGCCAGTGGCATGCACTTAATCACCATGAAAACTAATCAGCTGCACTGTGGACATCTCTCACATACAGTACACACTGTCTATCCCACATCCCGTACAGTCCTGCCCGAGCATCGTCAGCACATCCTCACATCAGCACTGATTGTGAGTGGTTTGGGGTCACCGCAATTAAAGCAGTGACAAATTTGTGTCTCCATGTTTCGGACATATGTCCTGTTACATCGAAGCTGCTTGTTATTATTCAGTTATTCATCCTAATGCCGTAATTATGAATTATGGATTATTCATTGATTGCAATGAAACCAATAACTGACCTAAAAAAAGGTTATACGTTTAAACACTGGAGTTGTTAATAAGAAATAGTAGTATTAATTTTTCCTAATAATAAAGAAAACTGTTAAGTCAATCAACAAATTCGTCTGAAGTGATTACAGTGGTAGTTGTGTATGCGTCTTAAAACATCGATTGAAATCTTAACTTTGTGATTCTGTGCTTCTGATCTGCTCATGTTTTTATAGAAACTCTTTTCCAATTAGCACTTGGGTTTTTTATTTTGTTATTTATTCCCTTATTTATGCCCAAGGCGCTCATGTTTCAACTTAATATCAGGAAAATTGAGTAGGAATTTTAACAAGCGACTCATATTGCTTTACATGAAGGAAACCACCGAAAAGTCCATCACCCCTCCCTGCTACTCTTCTTTGCTGATCCTCATGACTTATTTTGTGCAAATGCCTGCATGTTGTCAGCGTGTGAAGGCTTTGCACCTCTGAAACATCATTAGCATGAGTGACAGATACTCCTGAATATTTACAGGACGTCCCAGGCCATGCTACACGCATATACACACACACATCCGTCTCTTTTCTCCTGCATCTGTAATTATTGGAGCCCTACAGGGCTCTCAGAGTAGAATCCCGAGTTCAGGAGAGCAGTATGAGCTCAGCAGATGTGTCAGGGTCGGTTAAAATCGGTAGCAGGTGCTGCTCAAAACACGACCCATAAGAAGTTAGAGCTGGAAGAACTGAACCCAGGTGATCACCTTGAGCTGTGTATTTAAATGAGGAGAGTCATTTAGCTGTCGTGACTCCTCTGTGCCGCAGTCACGGTAGAATTATTCATTACCACAGCAGGCTAAAGTTTGGCAGCGCAGCAGAGAGCCAGAGTTTCGGAACAAGTGAGAAAAGAGCAAGAGAGGGCTGGCATACCATCTTTTTTTTTTTTCTTCAGATACAGGCGTGTTTGCTCTTAGCTCTCTTTTTCAGCGTAGTGGAGTACACTAGCAGTTTCCAGAAGTCGATACGCATGAATTATCACACACCTCCAGGCATGTTGTAGTCTGCAGTTCCACCAAAAGGCACGAATTAAACATTTCTCTAGTCTAGTAATTAAATTAAAGTGATTACAGCACAAACATTTTAATCATTTCAGTTCATAAATATGTTCCT
Source organism: Hemibagrus wyckioides (assembly GCF_019097595.1). Lineage (NCBI taxonomy): Eukaryota > Metazoa > Chordata > Actinopteri > Siluriformes > Bagridae > Hemibagrus > Hemibagrus wyckioides. Next base: position 20,974,515 of record NC_080713.1, read on the forward strand.
GAGCCATTTTCACAGAATGATGAAGTGTCCTGTCTTTATTATGAGTCTATTTCTACACCCCCCCCCCCCTCCGGTCTGCCTGACTTCGACTGAAGGTCTTGTTTACATTCTTCAAGAGAATTTTAAATAGCACGTCTCTTTCTACTCTATCTATTGTAAGAAGGGGGCAGATCATATCAGTTTCTTTCTAGAAGCGTGCAAACTTTCCTGTGTTTGAGACAGATGGATCAATCTACATGCATATTTCATATTTTGTCTTGAGCAAAGCCTTTTTTCCTGTCACTACATTTTTTTTGATTTATTGTTTCCTCTTGGCGCAAACTGAAAGTCTGTACCAATTTAGGGAGTGGTGGATGAGGGCCAATAGACTGATACCACCAGTCTGGGAATTTTTCAGAGAAGTCTATGGTTAAATCTTAACATTTTTCCCCCATTTTCTCTTGTTTAGTCTTTGCCAGTTCCCACCCACTAGCAAACTCTCAATTATCTAACCAGCTCACTAGCTCTACCAGAGTGGGTAGGGCAAACATGCTTCCTCTGAGACATGTGAACCAAACCTCAGCATCATTTTTGAACTTCTGCATCACAGGAGACTCTCATTGCTGAGGCCCAAGTTTGCTCACCCAGTCAACCAGATTAAATGGGAGGGTTGCATCAGGAAGGGCATAAGGTGTAAAATCTGTGCCAAATCGAAACATGTGGACTAAATGATCCACTGTGGCGACCCTGAATATTATTATTATTATTATTATTATTATTATTATTATTATTATTATTATTATTATTATTCCTCCAGGTTCTCTGGTTTCCGTCCATCTTCAAAGCTCATGCCAGTAGGTGGTTTATCTAAGATAAATTGCCTCTAGATATTAGTATATAAATGTGTTTGTTGCAGTCAGATCAGACTTTTGCCTTGATATCTTTTACTGTTGCTTGGTGCAAATGTGGTAGAAAAAAAACCAATTAACTAGCTAACATTTACACCCCTTCCTTTCTCCCAAAATCACACATAAGTGATTACTTTTACAGTTTACAAATCTGCAGATTGCAGTTCAGTGTCAGCGTAAACTATGCGTATGGTGTTAGCATGGATGAATCCCATCCTCCAGCATACTGTATACAAGGGCTTTCGTGTAATCTCAGATTGCTTTCAGTTCTCATGCTCATCGCCACTTGCTGGCTTATCCACTCAGAAATCTTGCATTATGGCCAAACTTTAGGTTCAGCTGCTCGTTTTGAAATATTAGAACGATAACGTCTTTACTTTGGTAAGCCTGGTTTCTACAGAGTGTTGTGCTTTGGCAAACACAGCTGCTTGCTAACAGCCTGCCGTCTTTACTTAATGACTTGCCTGGCATGAGTAGTCTTACTCTTCTTACTAGGGCAGACAGTCTAGTCTGTCCCCAAAGCTCTGATTACTAATATACTTGCTGTTAGGAGTAGTCTGTGTTATGAGGCTCAGGCAATCCCCTCTTATAAAATCCTGTGTCACAAAAATCCTTTGGCAAGCAAGAATGCAACCAGTGGACCTCTTCTCTCTCTCTTTTTTTTTTGTTGCTAAGCTAGCTCATATGAAATCAGAAGGAAGCATGGAAGGTGATGAGGATCATGGTGGAGCCTCCTTAGCCAGGCAGATGGAGCAGCAGAGGCATGTGCCTGATTTCCTTTTTCCCTTCGGGCCTCCTCTGAGGCAAATATCTGTACCTGATGCTTAACATAAGCTCACAAGTCTCTGGTGAATGCAGGAGTGAGATTCAACTATCCACATGCAAACCTTCCTGCAGTTTTAATGAACACACCCATGTAATGAGGAAAGGAAGGTATGCAGACGGTGGCGATGAGGGGCATTAAACCGACGTGACTTCCCACGTCACTGCATGTCATCTGCTTTACAAGTTAAATATGTACATAAAAGTGTGGTTTTGTGTTTTCTTGGTATAATGCATTACTCCTTTTCTTCAAGGAGCAGTTACAACTGCAGCAGTCTCGTTTTCATTCTCCAGTGCGAAAACAATAGCGATAGTATCACAGTGTGAACGTTCAGTATTGATTTTTTTTTTAATAGCAAAGAGCGGTTAAGCTAAAGTGGTCATGATTGAAAATTACGTCAACATGATGTCAGTGACCCAAAATAATTATCCATATTTATTATATAGCCTTGTTGTTAAAAAATGGAATATTTTTATTTTTATTTTTTTATCCAAATTAAGCTCCTAGAACACGTCGGCTGTTCCAGTCTGACATTTCTCATAAATGCCTTTCCTATTACAGTGTCGTGTATAAGTATTTCCCCTTTATCTTAACATTTCAGAGAGTTACAACCTGAAAATGAAATCATTCTCGTTTTTTTTTGTTTGTTTTTTTTTCATTTGTTGGTTGCAGAAGTATTACTAAATATCCAAACTGCCTTTTGGCAAACTTGAAATGGGATCTCATATTGCTTTTTTTTCTCCAACAATGGCTTTCTCCTTGCTATTATTTAATAAATCCCAGCTCAAATTGTTTAGGCAATGGTTGTTCTATTAACAGCTTCTCACATCTGATCTGTGGATCTCACCAGCACCTTCAGAGTTACCCCTGGCCTCTTGCTTGTTTCTTTGACTAATACCCTCCTTACCTAGTTACTGAATTTTGGTAGATGACCTTCTCTAGGCAAAGTCCTGACCATGCCACATTCATTTCATTTTTTTAAATAATGGATTTGGTGCGCCATTATATGTTTTTGAAATATTTTCATCAGCAAACCCTGGTTGATATTTTCCCAGACTTTGGTCCTCAACCTACTTCTTTGTCGTAATTCTGCTGTTTAAGTATGTTCCCTAACAAACTATGAATTTATCCTGGAGTCAATCACCTGCATAAACATATAGTAATTGCTCCTCACTGGATGTATTTTGTTTGTTTTTTTAAGCATACTGTATAAACTCTAGAAAGCTCTGAAATACTTAAATATCTAATTCTGCTCTTTGATCTGAGCATAAACTGAAGCTCTGGATCTTTATCTGCAGGAGTTCGTGAACTGCACGGCCTGTATGTACAGATGTTCCTATTAAAGTGGCAGTGAGGGTTACAAATCATGGAAACTTTTTTGCTAGCATGGGGACGAGTGTGACCTTGAAACCAGTATGATTTCTGATAGTAGTTCTTCATGCCTGGTGATCAAAGGCAGCAGTTTGGGGCTTCTTTGCAGTGGAGTCTCTGATCCATCAGATTGTTTGCACTTTTTTGCTGCTGATTGCCCCATTTTCCACTTTCTACCTCCAGAGAGCTGTGTATGATAGCTTACCGGCATGGCTGAACCATCACAGTCTTCATTTTCCTTCGCCATCATGAGCTGCTTATTCAGATGGTTAAGAGGGGAAACTCCCAGGAGGAAAAGGTCAGCGGTGTAAATATTTATGGAATGCACTATGGGTTCAGATGCTTTAGGGTAAAAACGTGAATATTAATGAGGCAGGACTGTAAGGGGTTCAGCTTGGACCAGTGAGCAGCATAGATGATTTCTTTCATCTAGATCAGGAGAGAACGATTAAACCACATCTCTTACAACTTTTAAACCAAGAGAAGTGCAGTGAGAGGATATTAAACATTTCTGCTACATTTTGTAACTCATATCCTTCTCTTCTCTTCTCTTCTCTTCTCTTCTCTTCTCTTCTCTTCTCTTCTCTTCTCTTCTCTTCTCTTCTCTTCTCTTCTCTTCTTCTTTTCTTCTCTTTTACTTTTCTTCTCTTCTTTTACTTTTCTTTTTCACTTTCATTTCTCTCTCGGTCATTCACTTTTATTTATCTTCTTTTCTTTTCTTTTCCATCTGATCTGCCGCATGCCTCTTTTTTGCTTTCCTTTTTTTCTTTCATACACTTCTCTTTCCTCTTTTGTTCCTTTTTTTTCTTTTTTTTCTTTTCTCTTCTCTCACATTGGTAAGTCTCTTCTATTCTCTTCTCCTTCCCTTTTAATTTTATTCTGTGCTTTCTTTCATTTCTCTCTCTTTTCATTTGTTTACATTGTTTACTTTTTCCTTCCCTTCCCTTCCCTACGGTTCCCTTCGGTTCCCTTCTGATCCAATCAGGTCCTTCATTCTGTAGAGAATGTACCTTAGTGCTTTTTAATCACTGCTCTCAGTAACGGTACTTCCGATGACATTCGTACCATCTGTCATCCTTTTAAAGTAGGTTGTTCCTGTGCTCACAGTAAATCTGCTATGAACTGGAGAGGGCCTGAGCGCTGCTGTGTCCCCGCCCTGCTCTGCTGTTTCTCAGAATCCTGCCGAGTTCATCCTCAGTATAGCTGTACCGGTTCTGGATGAGTTGTGTATCTGCAGTTAATTAAGTGTGCTGCTGAGGCTCTCACTGCGTATTAGCCTCCCTGATATCTGTCACTTTCCTCTCACAAAGTTTCTTTAAAGAATCCATTCATGACACATGGTATGAGGAAACAAGATGAGAGAAATCCACAGATTAAAAAACTGTCATCAACATTCTCTGTACGCTTCTCATTTGCTACCTATGTTTTCATGTCAGTTTTCTTTATCCTCTTCTCTTGCAGACACACGGGACAGCTCATCTCATCTCCAGTGATCTCTAAAGCTCTGAATGCTCCGAGTTTTTATAGCTTTTGGGTGCTAATAGCATGTCTGAGCTCCTGCTGTAATAAATGTTTAAAGAAATCTCTCTCTCTCTCTGCCAGACTCTTTCTTCCACGTTCTATCCCTCTCTCACTCGCATTCCTTCACTCTTTCTCCTTCATCTGCAAAGTGCATGCAGTAAAGATCTGACACTCTTTAGAGGAATGTTCATTCGTTTTAAATCTCTCTCTCTTTCTCTCTCTCTCTCTCTCTCTCTCTCTCTCTCTCTCTCTCTCTCTCTAGCAAATATTGCTGCTAAAGTGTCAATAATGTTATTAGTGCTACCTTTATTCATGTCATGTCTCCAGCAGTACATTACTGAGCTCTGTCTGAGTCTGCAGTGAACATAATGGCAACACACACACACACACACACACTTTACACAAGCACCATCACTATTAGTACTATTAATTTCTGCCATTTTTGAATTATTTTCATTTTGAAGTAGCTGTCAGTGAAACAATCATCTTCCTCACAATCGCCCTCATCTTCCTTTCCTTTCCTTTCCTTTCCTTTCCTTTCCTTTCCTTTCCTTTCCTTTCCTTTCCTTTCCTTTCCTTTCCTTTCCTTTCCTTTCCTTTCCTTTCTAGCTTCTCATTCCCTTTTGTTTCCCTTCTCTTCTCTTCTCTTCTCTTCTCTTCTCTTCTCTTCTCTTCTCTTCTCTTCTCTTCTCTTCTCTTCTCTTCTCTTCTCTTCTCTTCTCTTCTGTTTTATTAACTAACAGTGTGTGTGTGTCTGTCTGTCTGTCTGTCTGTGTGTGTTTGTGTATGTCTCTCAGTGTCTGGCAGAGTTAGCTGTGAGGAATCGATGTGGACGTGTCGGGGGTTGAGTGGAGGCTGAAGTGTAAAACAGCCTGTGAGAGCTGAACCATGAGACTCGCTTGCCTTAATCATTTCCAGTCTGTTCTTCTCCCTGAAGCCCATCTCAAGTGTTTGCTGAACATTTTCTGTTGTCTCTTTATCAATTCATCACACACTTAGGGCTGAGGAGTGAGTCAGGAGAGGCGAGAGAGAGGATGAATAAAAGGCTGGTTGTGTGTGAGTGTGTGTGAGAGTTAGAAAGTGAGGCTGAGGGTGTGACTTCCTGTAGAGAAACTCTGTACTTGGCGTTCTCTTGGTGGGAGCTGAACAACTTGTGAACAAAGTGGCTCTGTGTTTCCATTGTGATGCGCTGCTGATGGATTTGCTCTCGTACAGATGACCTGCCTCTGCTAATTACCTCTTTAATGTTTCATCCTCTCTAATGATGTTTGCGGTCTCTGAGCTATAACAGTTCAGCAGGAAGAGAGAGGGACGGAGGGACGGAGTGGGAAGAACAGGAAGGGATTAATGTAGAAGGGCCATGAGCTGAAGGAGGGAGCTACAATGAGAACTGAAGCTCATCATTTCTGTGGAAATCCTCCATGATGAGTGATTTCTGTAAAATCTGATTTCCTTGCCCAGCTTAACAGTAGACCACCAGATTGTTTTTTTTTTCTCTCCAGACTATGTAATAGTCTGAAATTGCAGTTGGAAGTGTGCAAGTGTAATAACCATCAATATCTTGAAAGATTTCTTTTTCCAGTAAATTAGAATGTAAATTTTTAGCTTGGCGCACAGAGAGACGCTTTTGCAGCAGCTTTATGCTATGAATATTATCCTTTAAACGACAGAAGGAGAACATTATGTTGCTAAAATTTCAGAGACGCTATGGTCGATTTGCTTCATTCATTTTTCACTGATAAAAAAAAAAACTGTGGTCAGTCAGATTTAAGAAAAAATATTACATATAGTTTACAATGAAAATCGTATATTTCATAATACTAAATATTACTTTTACTCTTATACTAAACTTGATGTAATCAATTTTCTGTATCACTTGATTGAATGATGTAGAGTGAGCAAAGTCTCACAAGGATGTTGGCACTGATGGGAAATACACCGTTCAAGCATAACATTATGAGCACTGACAGGTGAAGTGAATAAGACTGATTATCTCCTCATCATGGCACCTGTTAGTGGGTGGGATATATTATGCAACAAGTGAACATTTTGTCCTCAAAGTTGATGCGTTAGAAGCAGAAAAATGGGCAAGCATAAGGATTTGAGCTTGAGTTTGACAAGGGCTAAATCGTGACCACTGGATCAGAGCATCTCCAAAACTCTTGTGGGGTGTTCCTGGTCTGCAGTGGTCAGTATCTATCAAAAGTGGTCCAAGGAAGGAACAGTGGTGAACCGGCGATAGAGTCATGGGCCGGCCAAGGTTCATTGATGCATGTGGGGAGTGAAGGCTGGCCCGTTTGATCTGATCCAACAGACTAGCTACTGTTGCACAAATTGCTGAAGAAGGTAATGCTGGTTCTAATAGAAAGGTGTCAGAATACACAGTGCAAAATAAATAAATAAATAAAAAGACCAAAAAATGCACTTACATTCTGTAATATCACAAAAAGCAAACTACAAACTCTATGAAACAGTGCTGTACGTTTATAGTACAGTAGAATTAAATCAATAGTATTTATTAATACATTGCACCTTAATGTAATAATCAATCATCCTGACAAATAGAGTTTTTTGTCAATTACTGTAAATTATTAGAAGATTTTTACAGGATGCAGGATAAGGAGATGTTGAGGATTGAGGAGTGGTCAGAGATTGCTTAAGCTGTATTCACAATCAGTATAGTCTCCATCATGTTTTCATTATATTACATTATTACATATACATACATTACATATATCATTATATTCTCCATCAGGATTCTCCAAGCATTATGGAGGAGGCGAGAGTCCTATAAAGTTATATTGGTATGAGGAAGATGCTCCAAGTACTAAATTTATGAGTGCAGATCATTATGTTTGTTAAAATATATTTCTGATAATGATTTTTTTTTTCAGTTAAAGCTTAGATTACCACAAAATATGTTTTTTTTTTTTTTATCAAGGGTGCCAATAATTCTGGAGCTGCGATTCAAGGTTTAAACCTCATGTTAAGTAACTAGGGGCAGGAGCGTGCTGGACATGTGCGGACAAGATTAAGATATCAGGCCAACGTGTTTGGATGAAATTGTTCGCAAATCACAGAGGCTCATGATGCTGCTGCTTGTAGTCCATGAGCTATAGTGTGATCTTATCCAAGTGGCTTACAGGCTTAGCATGTCAAAAAAATATTAAGGGATTAAAAGATATAACCCTGACACAGCAACATACTTGCTTGGCTATGGTTCTGCACAATCTGGTTAAACTTATGCTGTAGTTATTTCTTCTCACTGATGCCATCATTCTTGTGGGATTTAATAACATAATTGGATTAATTGTCCACAGTCTTCATTCAAACTAAATGTTTGAAACTTGTTAAAACCCTTTTGACATTTTCAATCAATATAAATAAATGGATTTTTTAATTGCCACAAGTCTGATATAAAATGAGTCGAGACTCTGTTGGCTTTCAGTGTGACGTTTTTTACCTCTGTTGGATAACCTTACACAGAATTTTAGTGGTTGAACCTTCTAATTTTAGATGCTTATGAACACACACTTCAGGCATCTCAGGGAGCAGAAATGAGTTTGACATCACCGTTTACTTTGAAGATTTGTATGGAAAAAAATAACCACTTTTTTGTTTTTGGGAACTTTTCTATAAATATATTGCCCCTAGTACACTAGGTGCAAAAAGAAATACTTCTGACAAGCTACAAATTCCTAAAGGCCTGCTTTCATATGAGCTATTAACCATCACTGTGGAAGTGTGACATGACAAAAGACAGTCAATGCTGAATGTTGGCAAAATTGGATTTTTTGTCTTCTCAGATCACAGATTGTGAAATCCTGCTCTAACTGAACTTGGTACAAACCAATGCAATGAGGTGGATGAGAAATAAACTGCTGCTGAGAAAAAAAAAGAAAGAAAATGTTTTTTGCATATCACATCCTATTCCATTCTAGTGAAAATGCTTTGTGTGTGTGGGCCTATCCTGTAAGTAGAGCATGATATCTTACATAATCTAATGCACATCATCTTTTTTTTTTACCTTTAAATATGTAAATATTATGGCACTCCCCTAGTATCAGACAGTGCCATTCAATGTGACAGCACTCAAGGGAAATATTATTCATAAACATGAAAACTATCTGTCTTAGCCTTTTTTCTGGCTGGGTAGGAATTTCCTGCCGCTTTTATGAAAGCCAGAAGGGATTTACATCTGTTACTACTGTAGTGCTAGACACTGACAGGGCCACAGGCGTCCAGCTTGAGTCACGCTTTGATGCCATTTTCCACACATTTTGCATCTGTCAGGGCTGACCTCAGTGCAGTAAGAGGGCCGAGTTCATTGCAGGACATGATATGAAAGCAGCTGTCAGACTGGCATCAGCTCTTACACTGGCAGGACCACTATACTTGATGAATCCTCATCTCCGGCGATATGAGCCGTGAACACATAGCTCTTCTCTTGGATGCTGAAACAATGCTTAAGAAGGATATTAGATTTATAGGTGAAGGTTACAGGAGACTGGATACTTGATGAGTCCACACTAAAAGAGAGTGTGGAGGAATGGACCAGTCAACCACTTTACTGTCTTCTCCTTACTTCACTTGTTAGGACGATCCCCTGGACGACGAATCCGTGGCAACTCGGCATGACAGCTGACGGATGGTCTGCTCTCGTCGACACTATTACTCTGTATAGCGATAAAAACGAATAAGCTTTCTCTGCGTAAATACCACAGAGAGAGGAGAGACAATTGACCTGCAGAGAAAAAAGAAGCCCATTCTCTGTGACTCTTCTTCCTCAAAAACACGATTCTCCCTAAAGTTTTTTAATCTGAGCTCCACAGAGAGTTTGTCAGCACAATGTATTGGCATTCACAGCAAATGAAGGTGATTTCCTCTCGTCCCTCCTGAAGCCTGCTACAGGGCCTGAGATCATCCACTTTCTATAAAGATGGATTGCTCACTCCTGCTAGGGGAAATTTTATCTTGAAAAGTTTTTTTTTTGTCTTTCCTCTTTATCCTCCTGTGCATACGGATGATCCTGAAAAAAACAGGCATATTGAGTTATAATGTGTACTTTTGTGTCATTGGGCATTCAGCTGACAGCCTAGCTTTGAAATATTGTCCTGTTCTGCTTTTAAAGTGGTTGTACAGAGAGGAAGCGGAATGAATGAGCATTGCATTTTGACAACTTTTAATAAAGTCCCCTGCCACATGTTGAGCCCTGGGATTTCTTTAAAGAGGAAATGTTTCGCAGTAAGCTGAGTCACTCTGCTTTTTCTGAAGGTTTTTCTTTAACTTTCATGTTTTATCACTTTATGCTCTTTCTGGTTAACTGTAGCAGCTTTGTTTTCTTTCTTTTTTTCCCATTTCAGCATAAAGATGGTGCTCCTGTGGACTGCTGGTGACATTTTCAAGACGACGTACTTTGTGATTAATGAAAGCCCCGCCCAGTTCTGGGTGTGTGGGATGACCCAGATCTTGATCGACATAGCCATCCTGGTGCAGGTCGGCTACTACGGTCTGGACTCCAGAGCTAAAGTGGGATGAGGACGACTTCTCCAGGAATCACTCTCCACTCTCCAACAAGGGCTCCTTAACTACATGCATGTGTGTTTCTTTTATTTTCTTTACTTCGAAGCTTATTTAAATGTTGTCATTTTTTTTTTACACTATTTATATTTTTAGTTACATTGCTGATTAGCAAAGTGCATTCTCCCAAGGAAAGAGAAGCTCCCATAATATATGTTCTGAAAGCTTTGCCACAATTATGTCTTATTTCCTGCGTACATCCATTAAGTCTCCGCTTTGAGAAAGTGTTACTGAGCTTGGCAAACCACAAGAAAAGCCCCAAGCGTTTTTAGTGAAATGTGAGCTGGCAGACGGCTCCAGAGAGAGCGTGCCAAATTCATCTGCAAATCTGCACCACTTGATCTACACTTTGGACTGTTCCACTGCAAATCTGTCCCAAACACTCACCATCCTGAAATCATTCTCCAAATCTGCACCTGTCTCTACACGGGTGTAGAAAATTTCTCAAAATGGTCCTGTATCATTTTTATAAGCTTCATGCTCGAGGACGATACTGTTACAGCTGAAAAAACAATGAGAGTGTTCACTGAATCTGTATGAATTCATTCATTTGAAGACCATTGAAGAATAGTTCCACAGTTGAATAAAGCCATGAAAGCTGAAATTCACTTGTCTTGGAAATGTGGAAAGATTAGAATTACACTGTTAAAAGAAAAGACAGAAAAAGGGTTCTTTGGTTGTCCACCTCTCGAGAACCTACTACGGTTCTATGTACCAGCAGTGTTTTCTCTCCTGACAGAGAGAAAGTGGTTTTTTTTTTTTGGATTCAGAGGTGCCAGCAGGTACAGTTTAGCCGTAGCCACAATATATGAATATGGATATGTGATACAACTTGAAAAAAGTCACTGAAGGGGAAAGGACACCGATAAAAATCGTAAATTTGAATTTTGACTTCACAAATCAAACCAAGTAGCCGAGTGTCATCTTTCTAGTCAGTAAAACAAGCTGCTTGTTATAAAGGAGCAGCCATGCCCGAGTGTTGCCTTGCTGTTTTCTTGCTATTGCTTGGTGCACATCTGAGAGAGGAAAAAAAAACACCACCACCGTCTCAGATACTGACATGCGTTTGAGTTCCTGTTGTAAAATTCTGTTTTTTCTCTCGCCTGCTAGGATTTTCTTATTAGCAATGTTGGCACCTCATGTGTTTATACCTCTCCAGAAGAACCTTTCATTTCATCAGAAAAGGTGGAATGCTTTTGAACCTTTTTCCGAAAGATTTTTCCCCCCCTTAGAACTATTTGGTTGTTGGTTTATACATAGAACCAAAGGAAAAAAACAAACTGAACACCCTTTACCTGTTTTCTGATAACATGTTGTAATGTACTGTGTAAGTTTCTGATTAAAAGAAAGCCTGTATTTCAAAAAAAGAAAGTGTGTTATAAACCCATGCACACAGATTAGTTTCAGTTTTAGCTGTAATAGTCAAAATAATTCCAAAGTAAATGAGGAAAATCATTAACTCTTTCTGCTACATTAGCCCCTGAGTACTTTACTGGTTTACTGGCATAGATAATGGCATAAATACTGCTCATGTGTTTACTGATGCTAGAAACAGTAAGACTGAGACCATCATTTATTGGTTAGTGTGGAATCTGTTGCAAATGTTGAAAGCCAGTCTGTGATGAGACTTCCATCAGGACGCTGTTCCACACTATTAAGCCTCACGCCAGTGCTGTGAGTGAAACGCTATTGATCATTGACCCTATAACTCTGAATCTTGCCCCGGTGCCTAATGGCTGCAGGGTACATCTGTGAGCCCAATGCGGCATCTCCCTGTGGCATCTCCCTCATTTGAACACTTCAGTTCTCTGTGTTTCCTTTTCCACAGGGTGATTACAGTAAACTGAGACTGGATGTGTGTTAGACAATGTTACACAAGGATAGAGCTATCTTAATGGTCATTTGACCTTGTGAAGGACTTTTCCTGGTTCCTATAAAGAGGACTTCAAATGATCTGTTTAGTTACTGAGGTAAAGTTGAGGCTGAGGCTTAGATGTAGGTATATTCACAGCATACAGTCTACATTAATATGCTAACTATGTGGCCAAAAATATGTGGATACCTGAACATCACATTCACATGTGCTTATAGAACATCTCTATGTCCTGTTATAATGAACTACACACTTTCCACTAGATTCTGGAGTGTGGTTATGGGGATTTGTGCTCATTCTCCCACAGAAACTTTTAAGTCAGGCACTGACGTCAGATGAGGAGGTCTAGGATGTAGTCATGTGTCATGTGACATGTTCCAGTTCATAACAAATGTGTTTAGTAGGGTTGTGGTCAGTGCTCTGTTCAGAACACTCAATTTCTTCTATTCAAACCTTGACAAATTACATATTCATGGAGTTTGCTTTGTGCACGGGGGCATTGTCATGCTGGAACATGTTTGGGCTTTTTAGTTCCAGTGAAGGGAAATTGTAACACCACAGCATACAGAGACATGTCTGATATAATTGTGTGCTTCCATCTCCCATTTGGATGAAATGATAAGGTGTCCATTTGGCCAGGTAGTATAAATATATCAGTGAATGTTCCTTACAAGGATACAAAGACAAATGTGTGTGAGTGTGTGTGTTTGTGTTAAGTCGCACATTAACGATATTCATATCTTCCTCTAATTTGTCTCTATCGGTAATGACATTATGTGGGTATGTGGTAGCTTCGTGGTTAAGGACTACTGATCTGAAGAATGTGAGCTTGAATCCCAGGTCCACCAAGCTGCCACTGCTGGGCCCCTGAGCAAGGCCCGTAACCCTCGGTTGCTCAGTTCAAAAAATGAGATAAATGTAAGTCGCTCTAGATAAGGGCGTCTCCTAAATGCCAGAAATGCAAATGTTAAAGCAGCTGTTCTTTCACTAATCCAGACTCGATGCTGTCCCACGCATCAAACCCAGCTGAACATGTTTGGTTTATCATGGTGCTATGTTATGTTACTCATATTTATTTTCCCAAAAACCATATATCTATTTACTCGCTTACTTCCTTTACATTTCGCTTTGTATGACGTACATACTCACAGATGCAGCACTCTTGTATGACGTACATCCTCATAGAATGCATATATATCACAATGCAAAGCTTTTAAGTGCTCTAGTAACCAAAGAGATTCTTTTGTCCATCATTATAATGTCCGATACACACACACGCACGTGTTGTAAATGTGTAGTGTTTGCATGACTGGTGAATGGCTTAGCATTTGATTTAATGGTGTTTTGTTGTGAATTGTAGATGAGGATGTTTGAGATGAGCATGATCATGTGTATAATATGCTGTACGATTGTGGCTAATTAATGATGCCTTAATATTTGATACTGTATTGGACTCTGGTCACACACAAACTTTGAGAAAGTCTGCACTCCAAAAAGACAAAAAAAAAAAAAACCTTCCTGGACTTTGCGTGAATGTTTTTTTGATGTCAATGAATGCATTGATTCAGGAGCTGATCTCTGCACAGACTGATGTTCACATTATGTCTTTATACTCAGCGAAATGTTACTGAGAGCCAATGAATGAAGTGTTTTTCAGGGAGGACATTTATTAAACAAATAAAACAAGGAAATCGGTGTGGCCTTAACTTATTGCACTCTCTAAATGGACCTCTACATTACATTGTGTAGACATTTGCATAAAAAATATGATCCTGGATCTTGCACCATTGTTACATCATTATTCTCACAAAATAAAATATCAGAGCTTAGCACCAGGCAGTACACATCTCTTGAATTAGATCTGACCCCAGGCATGTAAACGTATTATGTTAAAGAGTTATCTGTTCTACCAAAAAAAATTCTTAAAACATATTTCTTAGAATCCAGAGATGCGTCACAAATTGTATACTTATGCAGTATTTTATGGCATTGAGTAGTATCATTGGTTTGAATTGTGCAGTACGTTCACACTGAAAATTTAAAAAAAGGAAGTGCCTTCCAAGTTGCCAGATATTGCATTTATTCAACTGAAAATAATTAAGTAAAGAATGTTGGACACTCAAGGCTTTACTTACGTAGCAGAAAAGGGGTGGGACTACCAGACGCTGGATGGGGAAAAAAAATTCAACATGGCCGACAACACTCGGACATCATACAAATGTCTTTTAAATTAGAATTTAATAATAATAATAATAATAATAATAATAATACATTTCACTCTATTCTGCTAAAACTGGCAGTGACTATGTGTTTGACATCATTTGTCATCAACTGGAAAACGGCTTATACTTCCAGTTTAGCAAAACCACATTTGAGTATTCCATTTAAGACGATACTCCCCTTCTAAAATTCATACACTACACAGTAGAGTACTTTATGCATAGTGTAAATGCATTTTGTGTAGTACATCATTTGGGACACAGCTCAAGTTTATTTCCAGACCATTTATAAAGTGTCACAGTTACAGAGGAGTGAAGGAGCCGGTGTTCAGCAGACAGACAAGTACCCTGGACACAAATCACTCCAAACTTTCTCCTCCCTTCCTGGCATATATAATAATAAAACTTGTGTGGTTATGTCAGTGTCTATCATGCATCGTGACACCATGATGGTGGGTGTGAAGCCTGGAAGAAGATGAAATTAAAAGTTTCACCAAGAGTGATGTTTGCAGTCACACTTCAGGAAGAAAGATCAGTAGATAGCAATTAGCACTTTTCTTAAATAGGATTGACATTACAGGATTTTTTTATTTTTTTTTTTTTTTATAAAGGAATACAGCTTTTAATCAGAAGCTGCTTTTATAATCATGATGTTTTCTACAACTGGAAGACCTACAAAATTATCCTTAAAGTTCCAGAGTAAATCATAATTAACCCAATCATGTAAAAACCACCTCAAATACTGCAGTCGGTTTAAAAATGATAATGTACTGGAAAAAAATCCCCAAATTGTCATTTAGTAGAGCATTTATGAAGTTGTGAATGTCATGTGTTGTGACTGCAATGCTATTCAGGGTGTATTTCCTGCCATGCACCAGGATTCCCAGATAAGTCTCTAGATTCACTGCAACTCAACATAAAAAATGCATAAATTAATTAATTCATTGAATTGAATTTGTTTTAAGTTAATGTTAGAATTAAAATTTTAATTTTAATTTGACTCTGAAGACACTCTGAGAAACACTTTATGGTACATTTTATTTATGAATCACATTTAAAATAAGAAACATTGACAAACAGTAAATAATTACTATATATACTATTACTATATATTAATTATTATATATATATATATATATATATATATATATATATATATATATATATATATATATATATATATATATATATATATATATATATATATGAAATAGTTTAATATAATTTGGCGGTATAAAATCAAACAGAAATTCAGCAATAATAAACATTTTGGGTGGAAGTCACACAAACATTAAAAAATGATTGACATGACCAAAATCTAGCTGTAGTGTCTTGCCAGGTGAGTAAATTTAAGATATTATTTCCACTAATTTACACATTAGTATCTGAGCACAGTTGTACTTCACTTGATATGTTGATTATCATTTTTCCTGGTCAGCATCGTGATGGATCTGGAGCATATCCCAGGAATGCCTAGGATAAGGTATGGACATGTCTTGGATAGGATGCATGACTCGAGGGTTAAAGTTCGGCTATTAGTGAGCCAGACATATAATCTTTTAGCTTAGAGGTGCAGTACTGTAACTCATAGACAAGGTGCCAATAATGGATGTCGGCAACTTATGAAATATTTATTTGTGAAAAGGCCTGGATTATGCATGAGGGACCAGCATTGATGGATATAAGCTTCTAGTCATTAATCAAAGGCCCATACATTAATGATATAATGTGAAGGGCTGTGCTGATGACTGCTGGGATTTTGGGTTTTAACCTACAGTCGAGAAGAAAGAGGATGACAAGATGAAGGAGTGTATGCTGTTATACTGCACTTTTCTCCATGTCCATTCCTTTCCTTATATTTATATATTTGTTAGTCGGTTAATTAACAGACCCATCCTGATTCAGTGTGAGAGTGTTCAGAGCATGTTTAAGTCTACTTCATAATCAGGGTTAGGAAGCACAGTAGAAACCAGCACAACTCCATTTAATAAAATTGCACATAAAAGCATGAAGGCACAGAAACAATTTGTCAGTCCCAGACAGTAATAAGAGCAGCACTTACACTGCCTGAGTGCACTCCCCTCTTTTTGTATTATTTGAAAGATCTTGTGAGAGCTAGCTTAGTCTAATGAACACTTTCAAGAAAAGATGCTTTGTGTGTCATCCACAGTTTGTGAAGCGGACTGCTACACACACACAGCAGGCAGCTGAAAACACATCTCATTCACCATGTGTATGACTCTGTACGTGGGTGTGTATGTAGAGTCATACAATCCTGAAAACATTCCATTTCTGTTAAAAGTAGGAGTTCATTCAAACAAATGATGATGATGTGGAATTATGTTAATATTGAAGTGCATGTGTGTGGAATAGTACAAATGTAGTGGATATACAACTCCATTCATCTTTAGCAAGTGCTTTCATCAAGGTTGATCCAGAGTCTATCCTGGGAACACTGGTAGGAATGAACACTGGATGGGATACCAGTCCATCACATGCCACCATGTGACATGTTAACACATTAACATACTCATGCACATTTAAGTTAACTGACTAAGCTGCTGTAACACAAGAACTTCCCTCACGGGATTAATAAAGTCAGTCAGTCTGTCTGTCTGTCTGTCTGTCTGTCTGTCTATCTATCTATCTATCTATCTATCTATCTATCTATCTATCTATCTATCTATCTATCTATCTATCTATCTATCTATTTTTCCTAAAGGCCACAAAATTGGAGTATACATTTTCAGCATTGAATTTCTTTGTTATGGTTCATATGAAAGTAGACACTTAGGGCTCCATAAGTAAAAACTAGTAGGCTACATAATACCAGAAATGTTTTCATAAGCATTTCTGATTTTGCCTAACATATTAAAGGCAGTATATTCATGGAAAAGATTAAAAACAGTTCAGTTTCTTTACACAAATGTCTCTGAGACTCCCCAAGTGCTGGTTCATAAGCATCTAAAATTTGAAGAGCAGTCTTAAACCAATTCTGTACAAAAAAAATGAGGTCAGAATGTTCCGCACTGAAAGCCAACAGTGACTTTGTTTATAATGATTGAAAATGTCCATTAAACCGCAGCTTGGAGGAATTCCACATAGATAGAAACCTGAGTTCAGGATCTAATCAGGAATCTTGCTGATTGATAATAACCTGTGAAGCAGCAATACTACCCACTGTACCAATGTGCAGGTTTCAAAAGATTGCTATTAAGGTGAAGTGTTAGCTTGAAGACAATAACAGCACTGGGTTTCTTCCTGTATTGTATAACAATGTTGTTGACAGTAATCTTTGTTCACTAGAACATAAAACTCCTGTATCATATCAGGTGCATGCCTTCTTTAACCAAATCTGGAGAATGGGAAAATATTGATTCATTGCAACTGTAAAATGGGCAAACATTCAGTCTCCTCTGATACAGATTCAGTTGTGTTTCCAGTGATCTTGTTAATGTTTCTTGTTATATATTTTGTGGGTTAGGAAGAGCAAGGGTATTAGGAAGCTCTTAAGAAGGGCACTGAATTTGATACTGATTATGCTGGGAAGCATTTCATCATGGCACTGATTGTCCCTAATGGTATTTTAACTGCTTATGTGTTTATTTTTAACATTCATTCATCTTCAGTAACTGCTTGAAGGAGCAAATGGTACTCTGGATGGAACACCAGATCATTTACTTGCTTACTTACTCATGTCAAAACCATCTGGCTCATATGTGTAGACAGCACATTGGTGATTGATGGTAAAGACATATCGCATATGTGCAACCCTTATACAGCACTTCCTCAAAGGCAACAAGAGTGTTTCTGTATCATAAAAGCATTTAAATATTTTCTTTGCATAATTTTTAATATTATTTGGGTGTTAAAACAGTTCTTATGGACTAGTTAGTGGATTATTTATCAAGTCTTTAGTCTGTATTTCTTTGCAGATTATTTTGAATCGCTCTGGATCTACTGCTGTCCTGATCAGGAGGACATGCCTACAGATGAATGTAAGAATGGTTTTATTCATAATTTATGGTTGTCAGTAATTTTGCCATTTATTTTAAGGCAAAATATCATCCATCCATCCATCCATCCATCTTCTGTCATCCTACACAGGTCACAGGTATCCTGGAGTCTATCATGGGGTCTTAGAGCACAAAGCAGGGGACACCCTGGACGGGGTGCCAACTGATCACAGGGCACAATCACACACACTGACACACTCATTCACACACTACAGACAATTTCAAGATACCAATCAGCCAACAGTGCATGTTTTTGAACTGGGGGAGGAACCCTTAGTTCCTGGAGGAAACCCCTGAAGCATGGGGAGAACATCCCGTGAGCAAATCCCCTACATCCCGGTGATGTGAAACAAATGATGACAAGTGACAGTAATTCATTTCTATTTTGCTTAAATGAAATATTTCAATCACTATTATTATTATTATTATTATTATTATTATTATGATTATAACAACAACAACAACAACAACAATAATAATAATAATAATAATAATAATAATAATTATTATTATTATTATTATTACATTATTTTTCATTACATTCTTATTTATTTCATAATTACATTTATTTCATTTCAAATTACATTTATTTATTTGATATTAATTAGAAAAATAATTCTCTAGTAACAGATTATTTACATTAATTATTAATTAAAATAAAGTGTGTGTGTGTGTGTGTGTCTGTGTGTGTGTGTGTGTATGTGTGTGTGTGTGTGTGTGTGTGTGTGATTAATGTGTTTGCACATTTATCACTTAAGTCAAATACATGTTGCATTCCTCTGTGCTCTGCAGGAAAACCTCTCATTAGTGCCTACTAATTGACTAATCACAGACACACACATCCATGCACATGCAAATATTCACTCACCCAAATATAAATGCTAAAATGGTATAGAGATAGTTGCTTTCCTTACTTCTGCCCTAATTCACCAGGTCTATCCACTCCCCCCCCTCTGTGTACAGGCCCAGGGCACTCTGTAGCATTGTGAGGGTCACTGGATGAGAGATTGGCACATGGGGTCATATCTGTTTTAGGCTCTAATATTCGCCGCTGCCGGCATGCTCAACCTAAATGACTCAATATGTTAGCGTAATGAGAGAGCCGGTGTGCCAGCAACAGCAGAAATATCCACCCTGCCACTGATCACACGCTGCACAGCCCAACCTCAGGGAGAAAGCTGCTTTTAATAACCGCAAACGGAGGGGAGGGGAAGCTTTTGCCATCCCACATTATTAGTTTTGCTTGCCTTGCGCTTATATCCCCTTCATTTGCATACAAGGTCATGCTGAGTTTGCACACAGGCTGCCTGCGCTCACTGAAGACAAACCCTAGTTGTGCGATGCATTCATATTCCCCAAATCCTGACTAATAGGACCTTCAGTCTGTTCCTCAGCCTTTCTAACAGAGAGTTCTGTAGGACTTCCCCTTTGTACATCTTCTACTGTACTTCCTCTGTTGCCCCTGTAACTGCATCCCCCAAGCAATTAGCCCCAGACTGAATGAGGTCATTCCCCGCCGCACCCCTTACACAGAAAAATCAATGGGCTCGTTTCTTTCTGTGCCACAATTTAATCAATTCCGGTTTCCCGACAATTTCAGTGCCTTCCTGTCACTGGAGATTTAAATGAATCTGTCACTAATCGAGCATAATATGACAGGACTTTGTGTTGTGGTGCAGCCTATTAACCTCCTGGTGCATCCAGTTCCAACTCACAAGTAATCACGGGCCACATTATGAGCTGGAAGTTTATGATCCTAGCTGTCTTTTCAGCCACATCTCTTCATCCTTTTAATGAATAACAGCTATTTTTCAAGTGTGATGACCTGGTGGTATATTTACTGTGACTGATATTGGGCTATAACTGTCACTGTCCTGTCATGCGTGCTAGATGCCTGGCTGGGGAATAGCACAGAGCAATAGGAAAGCAGTAACAGTGTGACTGAGCCCATCTGTGTGTTTAAGGCAAAGGAAAAATCACTTTCATTTACGACTGTTTGCTATTTATTAATTAATTTGTTTGCTTGTTTTTTTTAGTGTTTATTTCTTTTATTTTCCATGTGAGGCAGCCTCAGAGTTCTTTCTTTCTTTGTTCAGAGCTTGGTTGCAATGTGAACTCAAAAAATTTATTAAATTGATATTCTGGAAAGAAATGCACCACATGTCAAGTATACTTAGAGTTCATTTGGAGAGAAGTACACTAAGTGTCAAACTAGTATGTGTAAATGTATCAAATGCTGAGTAAACTTTGTTTTTTTTTTTGTAGTAGTAGTATAGTTATGAGACACTGCAAGTCAAAAGATTTGGACAGCTAACACCTAACCAGTCACACTCATATATACAGTATCTCACAAAAGTGAGTACACCCTTCACATTTGTGTAAATATTTTATTATATCTTTTCATGTAACAACACTGAAGAAATGACACTCTGCTACAGTGTAAAGTAGTGAGTGTACAGCCTGTATAACAGTGTAAATTTGCTGTCCCCTCAAAATAACTCAACACACAGCCATTAATGTCTAAACCGTTGGCAACAAAAGTGAGTACATCCCTAAGTGGAAATGTCCAAATTGGGCACAAAGTGTCAATATTTTTTTTTTTTATGCCACAATTATTTTCCAGGACTGCCTTAACCCTCTTGGGCATGGAGTTCACCAGAGCTTCACAGGTTGCCACTGGAGTCCTCTTCCACTCCTCCATGATGACATCACAGAGCTGGTGGATGTTAGAGACCTTGCGCTCCCCCACCTTCCGTTTGAGGATGCCCCACAGATGCTCAATAGGGTTTAGGTCTGGAGACATGCTTGGCCAGTCCATCACCTTTACCCTCAGCTTCTTTAGCAAGGCAGTGGTCGTCTTGGAGGTGTGTTTGTGGTCGTTACCATGTTGGAATACTGCCCTGTGGCCCAGTCTCCGAAGGGAGGGGATCATTGCTTCAGTATGTCACAGTACATGTTGGCATTCATGGTTCCCTCAATGAACTGTAGCTCCACAGTGCCAGCAGCACTCATGCAGGCCCAGACCATGACACTCCCACCACCATGCTTGACTGTAGGCAAGACACACTTGTCTTTGTACTGCTCACCTGGTTGCCGCCACACACACTTGACACCATCTGAACCAAATAAGTTTATCTTGGTCTCATCGGACCACAGGACATTAGTTCCAGTAATCCATGTCCTTAGTCTGCTTGTCTTCAGCAAACTGTATGCGGGCTTTCTTGTGCATCATCTTTAGTAGAGGCTTCCTTCTGGGACGACAGCCATGCAGACCAATTTGATGCAGTGTGCGGCGTATGGTCTGAGCACTGACAGGCTGACCCCCCACCCCTTCAACCTCGGCAGCAATGCTGGCAACACTCATACGTCTATTTCCTTGTAACACTAACGAGTCACATGACACCGGGGAGGGGAAATGGCTAATTGGGCGGAATTTGGACATTTCCACTTAGGGGTGTACTCACTTTTGTTGCCAACGGTTTAGACATTAATGGCTGTGTGTTGAGTTATTTTGGGGGGACAGCAAATTTACACTGTTATACAGGCTGTACACTCACTACTTTACACTGTAGCAGAGTGTCATTTCTTCAGTGTTGTCACATGAAAAGATATAATAAAATATTTACACAAATGTGAGGGGTGTATACTCACTTTTGTGAGATACTGTACTTGTTGACCTTTCCTTTCACTGTTAGTATAGCCTCCATTCTTCTGGGAAGGCATTCCTCTTGATTCTGATCATGTCTGTGTGGATTTGCTCATGCCCCTACACAATGAAATACTTTATATTTTTATGTTAATTCATACTAATAAGATCACATTCAGTAGATTTTCACAGATTTTTCCCTCCAAATTCTTTACATTAGGATATTTTTACATTAGAAATTTTTTAGATTAGTTGTTCTGGAGGTCTACTGGATGTTGTAAGCTGCCTGTATAAGGTAACAGTAGAAGCAGATATTGAGCACAATGTAGACTGGTTTTATTTTACAGCTTACATTTACATTTACATTTACATTTACATTTACATTTACATTTACATTTACATTTACATTTCTGCCATTTGGCAGATGCTCTGTTAATGACACTTCAACACTAGTTCAGTAGGTTACAGACTCAGGATACCATCAGCCTAAAAACTGTGTTGGGAGGATTTAAATATATATATATATACACACACAACATACAACAACACATAAAACAAACAGGGAAGTCAGTGACTCAGCCGTACGGACATCTAGGGGATGTTCATTCCACCACTTCAGTACCAGAACAGAAAAGAGTCTGGATGTATACCTACTTCTTACCCAGAGAGATGGTGGGACCAGTCGAGCAGTGCTAGTAGATCAGAAAGAGCATGGTGCAGTGCGAGGAGTAATAGGAGCTTTGAGGTAAGAGGGAGCTGGACCATTCTTGACTTTGTAGGCAAGCATCAGTGTTTTGAATCTGATGTCTTGAGCTAAAAGAACCTAGTGGAAGAAGCTCAGCAGTGGGGTGGTGTGTGAAAACTTAGGCAGGTCACACAGTTGCATTTTGGATCATTTGCAGAGGTCAAATTGCATTCAGAGGTAGACCTGCAAGTAGAGAGTTGCAGTAGTCCAGTCTCGACCTGACCATAGACTGAACAAGCACCTTAGCAGCTACAAGTTTAATTCATTTTAAATGTAAACCATGCTTAAAGTGCTTATATATGAAAATATAATAAAATATATATAAGTATTTAGACTACCCCACACACTATACAGGACAAGACAATGAGTTCCATAAACTTCTAAAAGACTTTGACTACATATACTACATGCCAAGTTGAAAACTCACTTATTTATTTTACATATTTTAGTAAAAAGTTGGTAAGCTTGCCTGCTAATTATAATAAACTCTGTGGACTGTGGTTCAAGAGTGCAGTTTTTTTGTTTATTGATATATTTTTGTATTTTTTTGTATATTGTCATTTTGATAATCATTTTAATATAAAACAATGTTATGTATGTTCATGAAATTGCAGATAAATCTCTCAGATAACTGCCATGATGACATTTTAGCTTAGTAACCTGAATGAAAAGCTATACTGGAAAAACTGAAAGAATTGTTCATTTGTGCGCTCTCTTGTGGTGTGAACTTCCATTTTTAAAATGAGAAGTGAACAAAAAAATTCTCAATGTAGCTTGAAGCAGGTATAGACGTGTTGTATACATAGTTCACATATAAATTAGGACACTTAATATTTCCAGTACACTGTGACTATATGATTGTAATGTAATTGTAGTCTTTAAAAATACAGTATATTAAGTGTGCTATGTTTTTGGATACGAAGTTTGTCCTGAGAAAACTTCTGAGAGATCACTTTAAGCACACAGCATCCTGTTTGTTCCAGCTATGCCTTCTCTTATGGGATTAGTCCTTCAAAAAATTGTGTAAAATTTTTACCATGGGGTTTTATATGCTCCAGTTGTCCACTCAAGAAATGCAGAACACCAGGGCAGTGTACACACTTTCTTTCTCTCCCTGCCTCACTAATGAGGTTGTTTGCTTGTCTGCACTAAATATGGCGTGATAAATGCAGCTGACTCGATCAGAGCAGTTGTTTAGACCTCCAGCAGCCTCAGGTAAGATCCACTTTAATCTATCAGTAACTAATAGTATTGCTGGGTATCTTCAACTGGATAATCATATTTTATGAAAGAATACATTGACACCTTTGGAAAACCTTTTGTGCGTTTTTTTCTCATTAAACACAACTGTAATAGTGTTCACATGAGTAAATGGCTTGTAAAATGCAATTACATCCTGGTAAAAGTAATCAATTTTTTTTATCCTTGCCTGCTTAACCATGCCTTTTGTAAGAACTGCTCTTCCAATGTCAATCTAATCATTGTTATTCCTGAGTCTTCTTTTCTTCTATTCAGTGTTCCTTCACTTGCTTGCAGCATGCTTGTCATTGTTCATGTCCTTTCACTAAAGTCACTGGCTTCTGTTTTCCCCAGGCGAGATTTCAATCCACCCACTGAATGGTAAACCCACATTGACTAATTAACCGAGGCCAAAGCCATTATTGGAGCCCAACCTTCAGTCCTTTCTTCTGACTTTGCTGAAAGTCAAAATGGATACTGGATGGTAACATTTATTGCATTATTATATGCCTCTTAACTGTTTCAACCATTATCCAGTGTGTTACAGGGCATCAGAAGGATGTTGCATAGTTCAACTGGATTCATTCATACGTTGTAGCCACCTTCATGCTGTATTCAGCCGGCCATTTTCTTCGGTTTAAAACGATAATATTGTTATGCATTATTCTCCATTCTTCCACTGCTATCTGCATAGTGTTATCTACATATATCTTCTCTCATATTACAGACGCAAATAGAAATGGACCAAGATTACACACTTCCCCTCAGTCATAGCACAGCCTTCTCAGTTACACAGAAATGGATTTGCCTGAATACTTAAAAAAAACAACTCTGAGAAGTAAATAACAGCTCAGTAAGGCAGAGAGATAGCACACACCTGATCTGAGCCTCTGGGCCTTCACTAATTATAAACTGAGCCGTTCAATGTGCTAATGGAGAAAAAAATTCGGTCACTAAGCTTTTCAAGTCTAGCTCATTCTCCCAAACTTTTGATTAAATTCAGTGAGCCTCTGTACTGAAAGTCACAGATGGGTCTCAGGCTGTAAATGTCATCCTGTATGTCTGAGGATTTGTCTGTTCCAGGGGGTTATATAGTGGTGAGGTCATAACCTGCTTAAGGAAGAATTGTCAGTCATGAACTTGGCTCACTGCAGATGGGTTATGGTTCAGCTCTAACTCCTATATTTTTCTAGTATTAACTGTTTGACCAACTCGAAAGCTGTCTCTGCTCTGTGCTTTAAATATCTCAAGCTGTATTTGTATTTAAAACTAACGTGGGCATGTCCTAAATTGGAAGAGATTCCTACCATAACCAAGAATTGAGACCAATTATAAAGTACAGTGATGTAGCTGAAGAACTCTCAGAGCCAGAATTCACAGACTATGCTGAAGATGCTGGTGTTATCTCTAGTGATTACCTATGCCTCAGATTTTTTTGTCCAGGACGGACAGACAGACAGATGGACGGAAGGAAGGAAAGGAGGGAGGGAGGGAGGGAGGGAGGAAGGGAGGGAGGAAGGAAGGAAGGAATCCCTTCCAATTTAGGACATGCCCACGTTAGTTTTAAATACAAATACAGCTTGAGATATTTAAAGCACAGAGCAGAGACAGCTTTCTTCCTTCCATCCTTCCTTCCTTCCTTCCTTCCTTCCTTCCTTCCTTTCTTTCTTTCTTTCTTTCTTTCTTTCTTTCTTTCTTTCTTTCTTTCTTTCTTCCTTCCTTTCTTTCTGAACAAAATCTGAGGCATAAGTAATCACTAGAGATAACACCAGCATCTTCAGCATAGTCTGTGAATTCTGGCTTTGAGAGTTCTTCAGCTACATCACTGTAGTTTATAATTGGTCTCAATTTTTGGGACAATTGTAGCTGTTTATTTTATATATTTTCACTTGTAGATTTTCCCAATTGTAAACAAACCAGTAGGCGATTATGAACAATAAAAGAATATATGTTTATATAAATAAAGGTGGTCTTTGTTTGTCTCATAAGTGTCATGTCTGACAGTCACAACTTTAATGATCCTGGTTCTGATACACACCTCTGATCTCAGCCAAATGCCATGTGAACCTATTTTGGAAATCTGTCTTTAAAAAGATGAATAGTGCACCTCCTATTTGTGTCTGCATTTCTGTAATTCCAAATATTTCCAAATAATGCATTTAGATCCAGTTGTATCCCTTTCAAGGCTAAACTTATGACCAGGGAGGAGCTTGTGCACAATGTCCTGAAAAAACTTGGCCAGAAGGGAATAAAAATCATTTTGAACCGATTGCCACAAAACATCAATGGAGGTGGCATTGATGTTTAGCTAGTAATACACTTCAGTGGTGAGAGAGTTCAGCTTACTCATTTTATGTGCGAAATTTGAGGATGTCTTGACACCAGCAAAATGCACAAATTGAAAACTGAATTTTTTCTAAATGCTTCTTTGAATCTTGAGTTTTCTGGCTTTCCAAACATTTCATCTTGCATTACTGACAGGCTGAAGGACTACCTGTGCTTTCAGAAAGGTGTGACACTTCCTGAAGATCAAGAGAAATTATATTTTCTACTTGTTTTCGCAGTCTCCTAAAAGATTTCTGTGACTGCTAGTACTAACACTGGGTGACTGCTCGATGGCTCTCGTTCAGTGTTAACTGCTCATATTCTGTTAAAGTGCTGTTCAGTGCTCAGGAGCAGAACAGGAAAAAATGCTGCTGGTTGAATCCATTTTTCTCCTCACACTATTCCTCTCTTCTGTTTTTATGAATAATAAATGGACTGAGTGCAGAAACCTGATCACACAGAAGAATGAGATCAGTGTCAGTGATTGAGGGCTTGTTGTATTTTGGCTTGTTGTGGCAGTGTAGTAAGGCTCGTGATACTGGTGACAGACTTCATGTCTCTACTTGCTTCTTTCATGTGAAAGCGCTCCACTGCAGAAAGTAATTATCATTTCAAGAAGCCTAATTTGATTATAATGGCCATATCGCAAATAGTAGAGCAGACGTCAGCATTTTGTTTACCCATGTCCATGACAGCTGAGCTTAATGGATAGTCAATAGCTTAGGGAAGAGACATGGACATATTTTTTTCATGTTGACATTTTTCATCATCTCCATAAACGCTTTGATCTTTTATAGAGACCATATATTTTTCATATCCTATAATATCCAATACTAGTCAAAGTATTACATCATGCACACTACTGTATATAGAAGGGTGTTCCTTATTTTGTTTTATTTTTCATATTTTACAATAATATCCATCCATGCATCATCTATGTATACTTGTGGCATTCTCTTGATCAGGTTTATTAGTGTCATGAACTGCAGATGGAAGGACGCAGGTGTGGGTTTAGGTTTTATTAAAATTAGACAGAGCAAACAAACCAGATGGATTAGGCAATAAGCAATAAACAAAGAGTCACGTGATCATCGAACATGCATGAACAGGTAGATGACAATGACATCTACATGACAATGCACAGTGTTAAATGATATGATAATGACTGCCATTGCATGACTATTGCTTTTACGTATGTTTAGATTAAATGGAAGATTGATGTATTATTATAACTACTGATATATTATTAAGACTGGGTTTGACTATAGGCTTGTTATAATAAATGAGAGATGTACCTGTAATGTGCTATGATAAAGTATCCTTGATAGTTATTTGTCACATTCATTTCAGTACATAGAAGAGTATGTATTAATGTTTGATAAATGGAACCTGAGTAAAAACAAATCAATTTATTTAAAGCACCACGGTGAAAAAGTAATTACTTCCTGAAGCTTAATAACTGGTTACTTAAAGATTAATAATAGGTATCAGCAATATCTATAATCAAACTCTTCTATTGGTCTTTTGCATTGCTATGGGGAGGTTTCCTTGCTAAATTCTGTTAAATGAGACACCCTGGAAGATTTCTCAGCATTAACTGCTTGTTTTGGGTCTTGCTACAGCATCGCTATTGGGTTAAAGTCATGAATTCGAATACAAAATATTCGCTATTGCTAAATATTACTATTCAGACAGATACTTTTGTTGTTATCATGTTGCAGAACACAATGTGCAGATAACTGAATTCCTTAACAATTTTCCTGGACAATTTTCTGGTGCAAAACAGAATTCATGGCATCAGTAAATGAATAATGGTTTCAATGCAGCAAAGCATCTCCATATCAGCACACTACCACCACCCTGCTTTACTGCTAGTGTTATTGTTACTGTGTAACACATTACTTTCTTTACACCAGACATAACAGGATCAAAGAGACAAAATCAGACACAACATTATCTTTGTTGTATAAAAATGTCAACATTTGTTTGGGGATTTGTTTAGAGATAATGCTGTTTTACAAATACAAGACGGGTTCTGTTCGTTTGCAGTAGTTTCTGTCTTGCTGCTCTCCTGTGAAGCCACATTCTTTCTTATTATATTGGAATCATAAAGAATAACATTAACCGAAGCTAGAAAGTTCTGCAGTTCTTGAATAGTTCTTGGATATATAGTACGATGTCTGAGGAAGTCCCCAGAATAGACCTCAGCACACAGCCTGTTCAAAAAACTGCCGTCAGGCAGGTGGGACCGGAGTATCCAATCCAGACCCAGCAGGCTGAGGAACAGTTTCTATCTGCAAGCGATCAGAATCCCCAACTGTATAGAACTGTATAGTTTTGGAGTCTGAATACAGACTCCAAAACCACAACTGCAACATATTATCTGCTACCATACTGAGTCCACACAATAATCAGTAATTTTGCATCCTTCATACATTCTGGGACTGCACAATTAATTCTCAATTCTGTTGGCACCTTACTAGGACACTTTGTATTTTTTTCACACCTCTCAATTTCATCTCAATATATAATATATAAATAGATATGCATACATATCCATATACTGCATATAATATTACAATTTAATGTGTTTTAATTTTTTTTACTTTAGGTTTTAGCTTAAATTATTGCAGTAGTTTGTACCTAAGCATTTCATTGTACTGTACAGTCACTGACATCTCTACATATGACAAATAAACTTGAGACTTGTAGCTTCCTAAATGAATTGTATCTCTGCATATATTTTCTCAGAATAGACACAACTGTTCATTCTCTTCTTCATGTAGGTTAATGTTATTTGTTCGTTCTAAAAAGTGAGACTGGTGTATTTTAACATAATTTTTTTTTACCTGCTGCGGAATCATTTGATAATAACCTTGTAGAAAGTCTGGTGCCTATTTCCCACTGAGAGGAATGATTCTTATAAGTTTATTTTAGCCTCATGGGCTTGCTGCAATCAGGTCTCACTGTGTTCAATCAGCTGTATCTCATTATCAATTAAATTTGTTGATCTTAAGGGTCAGCGTTACCATTGGTGATATTTGATGTTGTGGTGATGCTTTGAGCCTAATAAATAAATAAATAAATAAATAAATCTTTAAAATAAAAAATAATAAAAATAAAAAAGAATAAACTGATTTGTATTGACTAAAATGACATTTTGTCATTAAATCTAAAAACATTCACTGTGAAAAATAAGCAACATCCCAAATCAGGCAAGGGACAAAGACATTTTTACAGCTCTCTAATTGTTTTCTCAATCATTAAAACATTTCCTTTTATATAATAATGACATTTTAAAAAGTTAACATCTACATCTGCTTATATATTAGGAACCAGTCTATCTAATTTGCAATGCATGTACGGATATATTAACTCCCAAAACAAAGTCTTTTTGGGTTTTTTTTAGAAGCCTTTTAAATAGAATTTTAAGTAGTGACTAAATGGTATTCCATGTAGCTGGGAATGCAACAGAAACATAGTACAGTGGATGAAGAGATCCACTCAGCCACCTTTCTCCCTATGTGACAAGATTTATTGCATTCAAGTCATGCCTCATTTATTCACTTTGCTCTCCCCTGCTCTCTGAACAGCCTTTGGGTAGCAAAGGAACAAATCACAACAACGGAGCAATTCTTTTTCACAGCTGCTAATGGGAATTATTATTATTATTTATCCCAAACGGTTCGACACACAAGAGCATTTATGTAATTATAATACAATATCAGGGATTTGGCTCCCACCCAAGGCAGGGGTTTAGATTTAATCATGTTCAGTCATATGCAAGCTGTGTATTATAGTGCAAGTGAGAAGCTGCTTCAAAACTACATGACATAACAGGAAAGAGGGCTTTCGGATTTGCACAACGGAGATGGAATCTATATCTATCTGTACTTCCTCGAAGGAGTCGCATGGAAGAGCTGTAAAGTGATTTTTCTAACATCTAGCTCAAACATGTTTCTAAAGTGAAATATGTTTGTTTTAATTGCTGTAAAGCTGTGATCCTCCAAGTCTGCTCCATTAGGAATATCCAGAAGGGTCTAAGATTTCATGTTACTGTGATAGAAACTACAGTATACAAATGTCAAAACTATTGTCAGTGAGCACTTTTTAAACACTATACTAATACTGGGTAGGCACTCCACAAGATGGATGGATTCCACAAGATGATCCAATCCTCAAACATTCCTTTGAGATTCTGCACCAGGCAGTTCCTGCAGATTTTTCAGGTAAAAGTTCAGGATGTGGATCTTCTTCTACCACATCCCAAAGGATTCAGATCAGAAACTGGGAAGACCACTGAAGAACACTGAACTCCTTGTCGTGTTCATGAAACCAGATTGAGGCTTTAGCTTTGTGACATGGTGCATCATGCTGGACATAGCCATTAGAAAATGGTAAATTGTGGAAATATAGTGATGCACATGATCAGCAATAGTACTCAGATAGTCTGTGTGTATTCAAGCATGGATTGATTGGTATTAAAAGCCAAAGTGTGCGAGGAAATCATTCCCCACACCATTACACCACCTCCACCAGCCTGGACTCTTGACACAAGGCAGGTTCTGTCCACTGATTCATGCTGCTTAAGCCAAATTATAATCTTACCATCTGTGTACCTCAGCAGAAATCAAGATTGATCAGACCAGGCTATGTTTTTCCAAGCTTCCACTGTCCAGTTTTGGTGAGTCTGTGCCCATTGCAGCTCAGTTTTCTGTTCCAGGCTAACAGAAGTGGAATCTGACATGGTCTTCCACTATTGTAGCACATCAGCCAGAAGGTTTGACATGTTTTGCATTCTGAAACGCAATGGTACTGGCCAAAACAGTCTGGCCATACTCTATTGCCCTCTCTCATCAGCAAGGTGTTTTTTCTGCAGAACTGCTGCTCAATGGATGGTAAGTAAAACTCCTAAGACTATTATGTGTGGAAATCCCAGGAGATCAGCAGTTATAGAAATACTCATCTGGCACCAGCAGCTATGCCATGGTTAAAATCACTGAGATCACAGTTTTCTCATTCAGATGTTTGATGTGAACATTACCCAAAGCTGCTGGCCTCTAACGGCATAATTGTTATGCATTATACTTCTGCAAGACGATTGGATGACTAGAAAATTACATGAATTAGTGAATGTACAGGTGTTCTCTCAGTGAGTGTACTTTGATTATTTGGACAAAAGTAGTTAATGTGCAAATGTGTGATCCAAAACACACATGACTCACACATGCTAGCTGTAGAAGCTTCATATTGAATAAAGATATTTAATACATACAGTTGGTAATCTGAAGAAGAGACTTGTATAAAACTTAAGAAAATACAAGTAAAGAAATATGATATTTCTACTGGTGCACTATCACACCTAAAAGATGACATAAACCTAATTTTATCTGTCAGTTTGAATTTCTTTTGAGTATAAATTGTTGATAGCTAATGATAGCTAATCCCATGTAAATCAGAATTATAAAACAAATATACATATATATATTTATTTTTATTTTTTTTCCACAGCATTGAGCCAAAGGATATCCCACTATCAAAATTCATTCACACGCCTCATTATTTACCTGCAGAATTGCAGAGCCTGCAGAAAATACATTCCAATGCATTCCTACTGATAGAAATGATTTACTACAGTACATATTCTGGTATATTTCTAAATACATTGTCAATTTGATTTGTTAGAATATTTCAAGCCCTGGCATTGGTTAACCATCCAGAACGGTGAGACATTTTATCTGAACATAAATATGGTATATGTATTTTTATGCAGTTGTCGCTTATAATGTTACATATTATCATGACTCTGTTGAAATATATGTGACAGTAAGGCAGTTCAGTAGGGGGAGGAGTGTGTGTGTGTTGAGGAAAGGGGTGATCTGTGTCTCTACTAATGGCCTTTGACTATGCTGTGTTATGTACAGCAGGTAGCAATGCTCAAGGGTGAAATCTGTGTGCTACACATGTTTGTGCCTCTTCTTTTCTTCCCTTATCTTTCTCTCAGGTTACTTATTATTCAGCCTGTATCTCACTGTTTCGTAGTACACGCTGTGAGAAAGGAATTAATTCATTAAGAAGTCCTCTCAGTTTAGCTAATAAGGGAATCAGTAATGCGAGTGTGTGTTTCAGGAGCACCTGTACTTCCCTTTGTGTGCACATGTGTATGTCTGTGATTAAAGCCTGAATGATGAAAGGAGAACAGGCAGGCTGGCTGTCTTTGACCTGTATGTGATTAAGAGGAATACTAAGAAAGCCGCCTCTGTGAGTGTGTGTGTGCATGTGTGTGTGTGTGCGTGCATTTTAATCCAGCTGTTTGTCTCTTGAGTTACACGCTCAAAGAACAGCATCCTGAATACCAAATTCCAAATTCCAAATACCAAAGCTCCAGGTCTACAACTAAAATAACTACACAAAGCTAATTAGAGCTGAGATTAGTGATTATATTTACCATACCTAATATTAAGACCAGATTAACATTATAGTCAACCGAGTAATTAGCAAAATGAGTAATTAGTTACAGTCTGGTATGATATTCTGTCTGACAGGCTTGATCCTTCTAGTGTGTTGTTCTGGAATTTTAAAACGAAATATGTCACATGTTTTCCTGTTTAGCTAGAAATGTAAACTCATGTTGCATAAATTCTCACCGCTGATGTTGCTGTGGGCTTCGATATTTGATGGTATACAAAGGACAAGTACAAGCACGCTGTAACTGCTTACCAAGTTCATGTCTTTTAAACTGGCCCTGTAGCAAGTGTAACTGTATTTCAGCAGAAATCCATTTCGCTGTAATTAAAAACACCAGGCTACTTTACACCACCATCCGTCAAAATAACCGCTGGAGGAACAACGATAGATCACTATATCATGCTTTATATAGCAGTGTTGTGTGTGTGTGTGTGTGTGTGTGTGTGGGTGTGTGTGAACAGTCCTGGTATAATAAAGCAGTGTGTCTGAGAGAGATATAAGAGAATGATCTGGAGTTCTATTAACTCTGTCTTCAAAGTAAATACATCCTGGTAAAAAATCCTGAAGTTAATACAACAATGCAAAATAGCACTCAGCATGTGTTTATGTACCAGAAGGAATTCAGTCTCGGCCAAAATTAAAGTCAAACTTGCTGTTTTTTAATTATTCAGAAGGTGGCTTTGCCTGCAGTTATGGGAGCTGTGTCAAGCACAGGAAATGCATGAAGAAATGAAGATGTCTCTTTGCTGACACTCATCACTCGTCATGTTGTGTGTTGTGTGTGAGGATGATTCATTTCAAGACCAAGTGAGATGTGTAAATAAATATTTTCTTTCACATGCCTACGCGTGCACATACAACAGTGCAGTTTTATCGATTCGTCCCTGGCAGAATATAATTGGATCATTCCACTGGCTTTATTGAGGCAGAGTAGAAACACAAGCCATAGTTTTTGGGATGTTTACATTGAGCTGTCATTTCCATCACTGGGACTCTGGCTTTTCCTGCTCTCCTCTTCACCGTTTGGTCGAGCGATTGGATCAGCACGGCCTGGCATGCTGTGTTCTTGGTGCGAGATTGAGGATGGAGGGGAAACGAAAGATTAGAGAGGAACAGTGTCAGGATGGTTGGCTGACAAATAGTTTCTCACTCTGCCGCAGATCACACTGCAGTGGTTTTAGGCCATTGCTCTGCAGGAAAAGTGGCACTGCTGATCAAGGTTACCAAATAAGGAAAGAAAACAGGACTGGGGGGAGGAAAGAAGGAAGGAAAGACAGGGAATATTTAGAAATATACTTTCTCTTTCTTTTCTTCCTCTCTGTTGTGCTTTATTTCCTTCCATTCTTGCTTCTTTTTGATCTTATGTAGCAGCACATTGTCATTGTGGCAAATGCTTCGGATGGCTGTAGGGATTTGTGCTTATTCAGCCACAAGAGCATTAATGAAAAAGACAACAGCAAATTTATTTGAATGGACTACTTTTCCTCTGGCCATTTTTGTAAAGAAGTGTATTATTCCACTAATACACTACTGTGCTGTTGAATTCTTGTTTCTGATTGGTCAGATGGGATCAGTGTTCTATAACAGCACTGCTCTGACAGCAGTTCCTGCCACAAAGTTTATATTAGAGATGACACCAATCCAATACTCAGGATCTGTATCAGGTACAAAACCAGCAACAAATAGTGGATTAGATGATGGAGAAAAAAAACAATCTGATCCTGCAACATATAGATTTTTGCAAGATTGGAACTTGGAAGGTTTTTTGAAAAAGAAAAAAAAAATTGGAACTGGAAATGTTTACAAAGAGACCTGATGGTGTTTGTACAAGCTTGAATGGTGCATGGGTTTGAAGAGGATGACATTGTTTATTCCTATACATAAAAGCATAGATACATACCATACTGGAGAGTGGACAATAAAGCAGAAAGGGAGGAAGAGTCAGTTTCAGAAGACAGGATGAGAAGACAGGTATGTCCTTTGAGGAATGTTTAGATACTGTGTAATTTTCTACCTTTAACTAAAATATAAATCCGTCCCTTCAGTGAGATTGGGGAATTGATCTTAAAAGAAAGAAAGTAAGCATTGACCAGTTTGAAAGTAGAGTAGAAAGTTCTTTATTAATCCCTAGGGGGAAATAGTGTCATAACAGTCACAACATATGGGAGGACTAGGACTTAACAAAAGAGACAAACAATAAACTCAGAAATAAACAGAAAGAAGTATGCAAAAACTTACTCCAGATGCAGTGAGTACCTGTGATATCCCAGTTTTTCAAGCCTAGTGCTATCATATGATACGATATCTCAAAAAATCACAGCTAAAATAAACCACATTAAATTAAACCATTTGAACATTTCTTAACTTTCAAAAATGTGATTAAACGTAATATATGCTGTCACTGGGAGCATCTTAATGTCTGCAATACAGGATTAAAAGACAGCAGTTCTTCCACAGCAGACTGTACACTAGCACAACAGCAATATGAGCAGATCTCTGAAGGATACATTCAAAAAACCAGGACTAGTTGTAACTGTGTTAGGGGATGTGTTAATGACTATTTGAATGAGAGTACATTTAATTAAGTGTGCCCACACAAATCTCTGCAGTAGGTTTCATCTCTCCCAGGATATAATTGGATCATTCCACTGGCTTTATTGAGGCAGAGAAGAAACACAAGCCATCACGCTTGGTGTGTTTACACGGAGCTGTCATTTCCATCACTGGGCCTCTGGCCTTTCTTGGTCTACTCTTTACTCTGGCGATAACATACTGACAGGACAGGGAATTTGGTGGAGCGATTGGAGCATCATGGCCTGGCACGCTGTTTTCTTGGGTAGGGAATGAGGATAGAGGGGAAAACAGAGATTAGAGGAGAGCTGAGCAACACTACAAACAGCCTCTCATACAGCAGCAGAACACACTGCAGCAGTTTGAGGCCATTGCTCTGCTAGAAATGAGATACGAGTTTACCGAATAAAGAACAAAGACTATAAAAAATAGCTTCCATTTCTTTTGTCTGTATAGGCTTCTTGTATTATTTCTTAAACACAGTCTAGTACATATACACAGTCTACTGTGCACAACAAGCCTTTAACAGGATAATGGCCTTCTACCACAGCAGCATGAATGCACTGAAGGGAACATAAGAAAGAAAAAAAATATGACCCTGTTCGGTCATAGGTTACATAGACAGCAGTCCTTAGATATCCTTACTGGACATATGGCAATCGATAAAGCCACAGTTATTATGTGAGATGATCTCCAAGGGTGAGTTCAGGTTACCTTTTTCAATCTCAAATTCAGGTGTGCCATTACAGGTAATGTAAGATGAGAAGGGAAAACAGTGCACTATATAAAGAGACTGAACTTTGGAAATCAAACATTGGCTAGAATAAAGAGAGGATTGAAAGCAGGACTCTCATCAGCGCACCAGTGGTTCATTTGTTTATTCCTGTCACTGAAGGCTGGAGACTGGTTGATGTCAAGCCCTAGCTTTGATGCTACTTAGGCCTTGTTGAATTCTAATATGTTTTCATTTCTTACATAAGGACTTGTATATGGGATGCTCAACTTGAGTACATTAAAACCTGTTGGTATGTTGATATGGGGAAGTTTTCTTCACATTTAATTTAGCAGATTTGCAAGGAGTCTCTTGTGTCAGTGCTTTGGAACGATGACAGGTAATGATGTAACTTTTTCAGGATGGAGAGTTTTGCAGTTTTTTTGGTAACGTAAAAAGTTTTTTTTCTTATTAACTTCAAGAACAAGAAAAAAATGAGAGGTTGCTGGACTTGTTATAGACACCATAAAAGATAACAAGATCTAACTGTATCTCTGGGTAAATAGATAAAAAGTGTGATGTGCCATTGCTGTTGTACAAGAAGAATAAAACACTTAATTATGTGCTGTTGTAGGAAAATTTTGGGGTGGTAAAAGAATCACACCAGCCTGTCGTTGATTATTTTCCTAACAGCATACATGTTGTGTTTTAATGGTGTAATTAGTCGCACCTCCCAGTAGTCTGGCAGTGGTGACATTAAAAGCATATACTTTATATGTTATAATGTCACTAGAGTCATACTGTATCATGTGCTACTCACATTCACATGGGGAAATGCTGACACTGAGATTTCAGTGTAGGAAGCCCCAAGTTATGTATTATTCAGTGCAGATGATGAAGGAGCTGTTATTTTTGGCAAGCCTATATTGGGATATTCCGTCTTGCCCCACACTTGAACACACACACACCACAGTAATGGGGTTTATCTGTAATTGCGAATGTATGATGTTGATACGGATGATAAGAGTCCTGTTATTCTATCCTAAATATATTAATTTTAACATAGAGTTTACCTATAAAATGACCCCAATCCTTCTAGATACCAGCTAATTGACATGCCATTGAGCCCTGTAGATAATTCACTAAACCAACATCATTTGGCTAGCTGAATGACTTAATTGCAAATGGTGGTATATAAATGTTATGCAAATCTTCTCAAATTAAGACGATGTCCCAGATCACAGAACAATCCAAACTCTTCACACATCAAGTAATGCCATAGGGAATCAATTAAATATCCATTAACAGGATTATCTTACAGACACAGCATTTAGTACATTGTGAGAAAGCCATGAAGGGGACTGTGTAACTCTATCTGTCTTACTGTCAGAGTACAAGCCAACCTTAGGCCAAATGGAGTGCACATTATGAGCCGGCCACTGGCGCTAATCTGTCTATTTACACACCTGCTTTGAGAGTACATATTGAGATCACAACCTACAGTAGGCTCAAGTGAATGTATCAGTGGGGGATATAAGAAGGATTTTGATTCGTTTTCAGATCCTTACTGTGCTTTGCAGCCAGATTCACTCCGCTCATCCAAACTCCAGCAGCAATGCTAAGATCCCATCTTTACCTCAGGGATTAAAACCTAATCCTCTGCCTGATTCCTGTTCTATCTCTGCTTTATCCTTTTCTCCCTCCTCTTTCCAACCCTCTGCTCTGTCCCCCTGTGGCACCTTTAATAAGGACCCCTGGTGGGCTTAAATATTTTGGATAAAGGTAAAAGTAACTTTGGTCATGGTCCAAACCAAGAGAGAGTGCAAATTCATTTCAGTGTCCCTTACTCTCCATTAGACCAAGTGTTAATGCCTGTCTGGCACCTGGATTTTCTACAAAGTACTGCTTGTTCCTATTTCCTCAGCCATGCTAGATCTAATGAAGTTTTGTAAGGGCAAAATGCTGTTTATGCATCTCTCTCTCTCTCTCTCTCTCTCTCTCTCTCTCTCCTCTAAGCTGATGCTGCAGGGGTGGGGAGGGTGGGGGGGTGTTAGTGAAATGAATGAGACTCTTGGTAGGTGCACATACACACAAACACACATTCACCCCTTCTATCCTTGTTATCCAAAGTTATTGATGATTACCTTACCTCAGTTACTTAAAGAGAAACTTTTTGCACACTCCAATATTTCTCTATATTTTTGATCTTCCTTCATTTCACACGGTACCAATGCTGGCTGCTGTTACAGTAAAGCTCGAAGCAGTACTCCCGAGCTCCAGCATGTTTCCAGATTGGGGATTTCAGTGTCGGCTAAACTATTTCTAAACACGTTTCTGTGAAGAAACCGTACGTTTCTAACGTTTTCAGCTTGCTTAGATTGTATAATCGGAGTATCGATCCAACCTGGCAACCCCTGTCTCCAGTCCCATCGCTTCTTTCATTCTTACTCTACAGCAGATGATAGTGGTGCAGTACACAAGCAGCTGTCGTCCTTCGCACATGAAACTTGACTTATCCTGATAAAGAAACGCCTCTCTCTCTCTCTCTCTCTCTCTCTCTCTCTCTCTCTCTCTCTCTCTCTCTCTCTCCTTGGTGAAGGTGGATTGACAGGTGCGACGCAGGCAGGACGATGTGAGCGAATCCACACCGACACATCCCCTCTGTAAACTTGCAGTGTCTCTCTGAACACCGGCTCCGACAGAGCAGAGGTTGAGGCGAGAGGCGCGCGCGCTCCCATGCGTTCTCCTCCTCAGTACGCGCGCTCTTTTCTGAGGCTGCGGTGCAGAGCGCGCGGGACCATCAGCGTCCTGTCTCTTGCTTTTCCACGACTCAGCTTGTCACTGCGGGAAGCCGTTTTTCAGCAGGAGGAATGGAAACAGTATGGTCCTGATGTGAGCTGTGTGGCTTTAACTAGAAAACTTCGATTAAAAAAATGAGGAAAAAAGTGAGGACCGGCTGCGCAAACCGGCTCAGTGGTAGGTAGCTATACGGAGTTTTCTTCTCAGATTATTCTCTCATTATTTTAATATAGATGAGTGTCATGCTCTAATGCACGTGCCATTCAGGACATCTGAGATGTCAAGAATGTGGACAAGTATCATGTTTTAGTCATCATCATCGGCATGCGGAGTTTTAGTCACTGACTCTTCGGTACATTGTCAGACAATGAAAAAAGAGTAGTAAAACTGTACCATTCCTTGTCACCCTGGGGTAATTAAGTGTACCTCTTTACTGCATTTACTGGGGTAGCTTCTATTTGAAATGGTGCAAAGCTAATTAAAAAAGCTAATTAAATGTGCAATTAAGATCCAAGTATGTACCATAAATCATTTTAAAAGGCGCATTATACTCACATTACCATGCAATACATACACAAAAGGACAAACTAGGGGTGAAAAGGAAGAGCAGCTAACAGTTTCATACTTTTTATTTCTGACAGTGTATAAAACTGAAATTAAGTTGAAAAGCATACTTTTATTCAACCACCAAGCAAACAAAGTAACTCACAATTTGTCAAGTTCATCAGTAGACCTGGTTTTAGCTTACTGCTCTATGGCAGTTTCTTTGATGATATATATAAGGATTTGCCCCTTTTTTTCAACATGACCACAGGCAGTCCTATCTAGTTTCCTCTCGTCACCCTTTATCCCTTCATCTTCCCCCATCCAAGCCGAACACTGAATCCCAGTGTGGTTATTAGGATTCATGGCATGTATTCATGCCCTTAAAAGGCGCATGGTGCACATGGTTTACTGTACAACAACAATCCAGTGCCATAGGGTACCATTTTAGTTACACTTATTTTCAAATTAAATCGACAGACAGCAAGGCAGTTTGTGTTTTATGAAAGGTCACTCAGTTTCTAAACCTTGACATTTTTGTTTTATACATTGACACATGTCTAAACAATGTAGTGATTCAGTCTGTGACACCATTTATTCAGCTTTCAATCCTTCCTGACATTCCTGATATTAATTAGAGTGCTCCAGACCACTTCTGTAAGCCTGGATTTGCATGATATCCTATCTGCATTAAACTGTTTAATGTAGTATTGTTTATTTATCCTGCTGGAACCTGCAGCTACCATAATGACATTCCAGTTGTCATTTTAAAGAACTGATTGTTTTCTAGTCTATAAAGTTTCTCTATGAAAATAAATAGAGACATTTGTGTTTCAGCAGTAACTTTTATAATTTTTTTATTCCCACTGGTCTCTTGCAGTGACTAAATGAGGCTTGCTGCAGACGTCCCCCATGATACTACATCCTCTGGGATCCTCAGTGCTGTTTCTCGGATGAACGCACAAATTCCCATCAGCTAACCTCCTCTCAGAAGAAGGCTCGTCATCTGTTGACCAGCTTCCTTATCTAAATGCCACCATGCCCATCATCAGCAACACCAACCATGATTTTAGCAACCTGTCTGTCAGTGATGACAGTAGCTTAGACCGCATCTTTACTGAGATCCCTGAAACAGAGACAATCAAAGGTGTGTACTACCAGCGTGCACGCCTCCTGCGTCGGCCTGAGGACCTGCTATCTGTGGATCATGCACTACAGGCACTCATCAATGTAGGGGGAAACCGCTACACGCTGCCATGGAGCACACTGGAGCAGTTCCCAATGACACGCCTGGGCAAGCTGCGAACATGCAGGAGCCCTGAGGAGATTGCTGGTGTGTGTGATGATTATGATGAGGCACGCCGCGAGTTCTTCTTTGACCGCAGCCCCAGTGCCTTCCGTGTGATCTTAAACTTCCTAGCAGCCGGTAAGCTGAGGATGCTGCGTGAGACATGTGCGCTCTCACTGCATGACGAGCTGACCTACTGGGGAATAGAGACGGCGTGCATGGAACGCTGCTGCAAGCGCAAAATGTACATGCGTCTCGAGGAGGTGGCCGACCATGAGCGTCGCAAGCAGGAGGAGTTCAGGAGACGCACTTCTCAGCAGCGCCCTCCACAGGATGACACATGCTACCACAGGTTCATGAGCCACCTCAGGGACATGGTGGAGAACCCACAGTCAGGTCTGCCAGGGAAGTTGTTTGCCTGCTTCTCTGTTCTTATGGTGGCTGTTACTGTCATTAGTCTGTGCATCAGCACCATGCCAGACCTGCGAGAGGAGGAGAACAGGGTGAGTCATTTCACCGTTTAACAGAGCATAACTGCTCCAGTTTGAATCATTTGTAAGTTCTCATTTCTCTCCTAACGACACATAAAGAGCTGTGCTTAGCTTGTAGTGTCCAAGGTGGAGCTCCCCATGAGCTGACTAGCCTGAACATCATCCTTTAAAAAGGTCCCTTGAGAATTTAGAGTGTTGAGCTTGTTAGTTAGCTAGGTTATGTAAATAATGTTTAGCTATAAATATTGTGTCAGCTTCCCACAGTTACAGCAGCTTGTTATAGCATTTTATACTTAGCTAGCAGCTTGGCAATTACCTATTCCAGTAACAACCCCTCACTGTAATGATAGCTATCAAGCTTAACTTGATAACTTATTTTTCAAATCTGTTAGCTAAGTAGATATTAATATAGCTACTATACTCCAGCATCTCCACATTGCATTGTTAGTTAGCTTATTTAAAAGCACGTTAACATTAGCACACCTTTTCCTTGCTGAAAGAGCCTTTTATCCA
Organism: Hemibagrus wyckioides; assembly: GCF_019097595.1. Classification (NCBI taxonomy): domain Eukaryota; kingdom Metazoa; phylum Chordata; class Actinopteri; order Siluriformes; family Bagridae; genus Hemibagrus; species Hemibagrus wyckioides. Next base: position 21,016,145 of record NC_080713.1, read on the forward strand.
ACATGTAAGCAACTCTTTTTGACAAATGTTAGGCCAGACCACCTAAATTTTATCTCAACCTGGAGTTCATAGTTTAGGTCCAAGCAAGATAAATAATTCAATAGTTGAACTATCATTTACATTTAAAGCTTAAAAATTAGATTTTTAGTAGTTGCTTTTCTTTGGTGTGAATAGAAATGCACATTTCCTTCATTTATACTTGTAATAATTTCAGATTCATCCAGTAAATCTGATCATTCCTCTAAGCCTGTGGTTCTCAAAGTGGGATCCAGGAGCACCCTGGTGTCTGTGCAGGATAGGCAGGGGATCTGTCATCTTTTAAATTTTGTTACACTTGTGGAATCACAAACCTATATTAATATAAATATTACATTTATTGTTCCATAAAATTACTAGGCTGTTTCACTGGAATTGAATAGATCTGATCCAAACCTTACTGATTCAAATACAAGTAGGCTTATAAATAATGTCAGCTTGGGCCTCATATGTTCTGTTGGTGGAAAGGTCTGAAATAGAAGGCTTTGTGGCTCTAAGAATGGAATAAATCTGCTCCGTGCCCTTATTTTTCAGTTAAGGGCATCCCTGGATATAAGACATTTGAGAACCCCTACTCAAACTTAAGTCTTAGCAAGAACTAACCTTACTATTAATAAACAGTGACTGTCCTCTTTCCTAATTGTGTGGGTGTGCATGCGCACCAATCCTAGCGGGAAATAACGAAGGAAGTACATACAGTGCTCCCCAGTGTCAGTAAATACCAAAGAGTAATGAACTGGCCCAGTGAGGCATCCACAGTGTCAGCAAACACATGCAGCGCATAATGAAGCGACTCCAGAATGTCAGTATGCACACAGCAGGTCTGCAGGAGGAACCTGGGCCTTTTCACTGCTAAATTACCGTGCAGTCTTTCAGTGTTTATGCACACGCATATCTAATCTGCATCACTTATTCACTTATCCTGAATGGCGGCTTTAAAGTAAAGACAAGTGAAGGTCACGACTCAGCAAAGCGCCAACTCACAGGCATGTTTTACACTGTGAATCATACATCTGCAAAACACAGACAGTTTTATTCTCTCTCAGTGGGTGTATATCATAGACATTTCTAGATCCTTTTTATTATTCCCCTACAGTCTCTCTCAGAATGTGCAGTATAACTAAGTCTAACTTGGCGAAAGTCCTTTAATTGCATAATCTATATTATGTGCAAGCTGACTGTTGCCAAATTAATGATTTCAATGCTAAATTTGGCAGCGGCATTTAAAAAAAGTACCTAGAGGAAAATCTTGACACTTGACACTACTGATCCTACTGGGACCATTGATCCCAATAACCTACCACTGATCACCATTGATCCCACTGATCATGATAATTTCTAATGACCAATCACAAATGACCATTTTCCCAATAACCAATCACTGATCACCATTGTTCCCAACAAAGAGTTACTGATCACAGTCACTGTGGCAACACTGCTTTGCCCAGACTTCTCTCCTTTGTTTTGTCATGGCTTAGTCGAATAAACTGAACCAAAGCATCTCGCTCAAAATCCTTCTAGAATCTTTGCTCAGACCTCGAGTCCACTTGCTGCATGCTGCGTGCTTTGCTTTGGTTTCTATGACATTTACATGAATTTGGTTGTGGCTTGTTGAAAGTCGCTTCTTTATGAAATCCTTATAGTGTTGTGGTCATTTCTAGAGATGTAGTATGGCTGAAAGTTAGATTACTCCCAAACAAAAACAGACATCAGTCTTCCAGCCCACTAAAAGACTTATAATGGTATAATAATGCTATCATTACTTATTGTGCCATTTTAGGCAGGTGAGAAAATGGTCAAGTAGCAGAAAAGAGCAGTCTGATAAGTGTGTATATACAACACCTGGGCTGTCCACACTGATAAGAGTTCACCCTAAAATAGCATTAGATTTTTTTTTACCATGCTGTCGGTTGCATAACTGTTTTCAGAATACAAAGGTCGGGATGCAATTAAGCTATATTTTTCCTTTAAAAAATAGACATGTATTGGATTTAGTATTGCATAAAGGCATAAGGAGGACAAGACTATGACATCACATATGAATGCAGGTTGGAAAATATAACTAAAAAAAAAATCTCCCATTCCAGATAACCCTGAATATGTCCTGATGTTACTATACTATAAAAGCACACACAACACAAGTCGTGTGTACACACAAACATGACCATGCCTTGAACAGGGTGACCATCCATCCAGGTCCTGATGGGAATAGTAGAGCTGTCACATTCACTCACCGTTACACAAGCATTTGTCATTGTCATTGACATGAGTATCGAGACCCTCATTCATCTCTGTTCACCTGTGTGTGTGTGTGTGTGTATGCATGTGTGTGTGAGTATGTGTGTAGGCTTGGGTGCACTGATAACAGGCTGCTGTGTACATGACCGACCCTTTGATCTGTGTGTGTGTAGTGACTGCGTTCACACTGCAGGCAAAAGCGTCCCAAATCTTTATCCTCTTAAGTGTGGTGCTCTGGGAAAACCAATTTAATGCCACTGCAGCTAAATACTAACTCACAGAACATCTCTACTTAAACAGCTGGTGTCTATGGAAGCCTGTTTCTGCCATGGAGCAAAAAAAATGAAACTGATAACTGTGGCTATATATCTCAGAATTTAGATATTTTGTTTTCTTAATATTTAGATATTTTTCTCAAAACTTCCAGATTCAAACTTACAGTTCTGGTTATTTTTTCACAATTTTTGAGTTTAAAACTTGCTATTCTGGCATTTTGTTTCACAATTTTGACTTCATATCACACAATTTTGATTATATTACTCACAATTTACATGGTTGGGTTGACATCTCATTTTCTCACAATTCCACTTGATGCTGTGCCGATAATGTGACTAACTTCATATAATGAGTGTGTCCTAGTGTCTGTAACTGTATAGCGCAACCAGTGTTACAAGTAATGCAAGGAATAAAACAAAATGTGTTGTGCTGTTATAGGAAAATAATCAACAATGGGGTGGTGGGATCTGTTACTATGCTGAACTTGATTATTTACTATTTTTTAGTCTATTCACATTTATTGTTGTGGAACAGCTCCAAAACAAGTAATAGCAGCTATAAACAGTTGTTTCCTCACCAACCTCTCCTTTTTCTCTCTCATGAAGCAATAAAAAAAAAGGTTTTACAGAGAAACTGCAAAGCCCTCCAGCCTAAAGATTTTCCCATGCCTGGAACAGCTTTACTGCAGAGCGTTCTGATATCTTCCAAAGCAGACACGCCTTCTAAAAATCTTAAATATACATCAGCGTTTTAACAATCACACCTTCTTTTTTTTTTTGACTTTATGTGGAGCATCCACCATACAAGTCCCTGTGAATTGTTTTGCTGCCGAACTCTTGTCAGAGCAATAAATCAACATCTGAATCAAGAAGTCTACAGAGCTCAGGTGTAAATAAAGATAGATTGAGAAGAAAACATTTTGACAGTTTTATACTATTTTGTGGCAGGATACAATTCAATTTGTGTTAGATATAAGTGACTGGTCACTAACAGCTTGAGGTGTATATGAGTGGTTACCATGTGTTTATGGGCTTAACCGTTGAGGCAGTGGTTCTGCAGGAGGTCTTTGAAGAAAAAGCAGCAAATTTCTGTAGCAGAGTAAACTCACATCCAGATACAGGGTGTAAACACATTCTTGACTTTGCAAACTCGCTACAAGCTGAAAGATAAATACGCAGAGTGAAGCAAAACAGACCACAGGCTTATTACTATGTGCAACACGGCTCAGATCCCAGCAGTACACTGCAAAGAGTTTTGAGGGCCTCTCAGTGAGGGCTGTGTGTCAGATTTCATGACATTTTCTCGCATTTTTTTAAGAAACAACAAGCAGGGCTGTCATGGATTAACTGCAAAAACAAGTGCAAAGTGTGACAGTCAAAGTCTCCTGAAGAACTATGTCAGGTTGTTCAAGCTGCATAGGAAAACTGACCAGCCAGTGTTCTCATAAACCTGTGTGAAGTGTATCTGACACTGAACCTGATGCATTTTTCAAGACATAGGCATGCCATAATGAAGAGTGGCTTTGTTTAGTTATTGCTCTTTACCTTTAGAATATTTTTATGTAGAACTTAAAGGCATCTTGGGGGGGGCTAGTGATTAGCATGTTTGCCTTGTATTGCCAGGGCTGTGGGTTCAATTCCTTCCTCTGTGGTTCCACACCTCTATGTGCACAGAGTTTGCATGTTCTTATATATATACACTATATTGCCATATATAGGGTTCAATATGACGTCGGTCCACCCTTTGCAGCTATAACAGCTTCAACTCTTCTGGGAAGGCTGTCCACAAGGTTTAGGGGTGTGTTTATGGGAATTTTTGACCATTCTTCCAGAAGCGCATTTGTGAGGTCACACACTGATGTTGGACGAGAAGGCCTGGCTCTCAGTCTCCGCTCTAATTCATCCCAAAGGTGTTCTATCGGGTTGAGGTCAGGACTCTGTGCAGGCCAGTCAAGTTCCTCCACACCAGACTCTGTCATCCATGTCTTTATGGACCTTGCTTTGGTCACTGGTGCACAGTCATGTTGGAAGAGGAAGGGGCCAGCTCCAAACTGTTCCCACAAAGTTGGGAGCATGGAATTGTCCAAAATGTCTTGGTATGCTGAAGCATTCAGAATTCCTTTCACTGGAACTAAGGGGCCAAGCCCAGCTCCTGAAAAACAACCCCACACCATAATCCCCCCTCCACCAAACTTTACACTTGGCACAATGCAGTCAGACAAGTACCGTTCTCCTGGCAACCGCCAAACCCAGACTCGTCCATCAGATTGCCAGATGGAGAAGCGCGATTCGTCACTCCAGAGAACGCGTCTCCACTGCTCTAGAGTCCAGTGGCGGCGTGCTTTACACCACTGCATCCGACGCTTTGCATTGCACTTGGTGATGTATGGCTTGGATGCAGCTGCTCGGCCATGGAAACCCATTCCATGAAGCTCTCTGCACACTGTTTTTGAGCTAATCTGAAGGCCACATGAAGTTTGGAGGTCTGTAGCGATTGACTCTGCAGAAAGTTGGCGACCTCTTCGCACTATGCGCCTCAGCATCCGCTGACCCCGCTCCGTCAGTTTACGTGGCCTACCACTTCGTGGCTGAGTTGCTGTCGTTCCCAAACACTTCCACGTTCTTATAATACAGCTGACAGTTGACTGTGGAATATTTAGGAGCGAGGAAATGTCACGACTGGATTTGTTGCACAGGTGGCATCCTATCACAGTTCCACGCTGGAATTCACTGAGCTCCTGAGAGCGACCCATTCTTTCACAAATGTTTGTAAAAACAGTCTGCATGCCTAGGTGCTTGATTTTATACACCTGTGGCCATGGAAGTGATTGGAACACCTGATTCTGATTTTTTGGATGGGTGAGCGAATACTTTTGGCAATATAGTGTATATATATGGATATATGAAGGCATCTTTGCTTTACAGCATTTTCTCAGACTTTTGCACAATACTGTAGATATCTGAGCTCTGAGTATCGTCCGATTCCTGACACAGAGAAAATACTGACATCCTCACAGTACCTGCACAGACATCCAAATCCACCGCAATCCAGGAATCACCTCACCACACCTGAATCCATTCCAGACATTATATCCCACTCATTTACCTGAATACTGAATGCTGCACCTGCTTCCTGTTTACCCTCAACAACTCAACATATCTGACCAGTTCACTCTCCTCCCATCTTCTCGTGCAAGTGTTGTTCTCTCTCTAGTACTATTCTCACTTTGTCTCATGTTTTCGACACCTGCATTAGTCTGTCTAATTGATTGACATTGACATTAAACATGACATTGCTTTCTCATTTGGATTGTTAATAAATGAACCTCACCTCATGGAAGATTCACTGCAAAGCTTCTGTTGAACATGTTCCCAGAAACTTCAGAGACATGATGTTTGCAAGATCCCTGTCATATCAGTCAATATAATATACTTTGATGACATGAAATACATCACTGTATTAGATCTGACAAGATGGCAAACATGATCTCATAAGGATTCAGCATTTCTGTGCAGTATCTTCTTCAATACATACACATATTATTGGATCCTTGCATTTTGCTGATGCTTCTAACGCTTGGCATTTGGATTTATAATAGACGTCAGAATTGGTAAAAAAAAAAAGAAAAAGATTTTATAGTTTTTCAACAGAAACTGGCTTAGTCATGTAGGTTTCTTCCTGTATTTATTGGAGGGGACAATACCTGAATATGATTCTCTATAGTGTAGGTTAAACTTTTATTCTTGTTTCGAACTTCAGAGGCGGTGATTCATGTGTAGTGGAGAAGTGGTAGAAAACGAAAACTCAGCTGCAGTGCAGAGTCAGGCATTTTTATCTTTTTTTTCTTCCACTCTGAAATAGCTGTGCTTGAAAAGGACTCGTTTTTCCTCTGTAATGACTTCCCTGGACATTAATCAAAGCTATTTGAAAGGCTTGGTTTAGACAGCCAGTGTCTGCAGTACTGTTCAAATTTTAAACACTCAGAGACAGAAATAGTGCGGCACACCTGTGCAAAAGCAGCACTCCTAATCCTCTCAGATAGATGTTAGCATTTAAGGCTGTGCTGTCCTGAGTGAACTTTCTAAAATCTCTATTCACCACACACACACACACACACACACACACACACACAGCTCATCACAATAATCTATCTATCTATCTATCTATCTATCTATCTATCTATCTATCTATCTATCTATCTATCTATCTATCTATCTATCTATCTATCTGTCTGTGTGTGTGTGAGAGAGAGAGAGAGAGAGAGAGAGAGAGTGATTTAGGTGAGACAGACAGAATGTAATGACCTGTACTGGAGTATCCTTTAGGGACTGATCGTTAGCATCTGTAGTTTTACCCCCGTTTTCTTACTACGCTTTCTCTCTCCCTGGCACTCATCCTCTCTCTCTCCAGCAGTAGGTGTAAATTTGGCTTCTCTGGCTGAAATACAGCAGTGAAAGGTCCATGATGAAGGTGTTATTGGATGCCCAGACCATCCATAATGCTGCCATAGCCCAGTGTGTGTGTGTTGAATTGAAAACATAATTGACTGCGAACGGAATTTTTACTCTTTTGCTGAAGGTAACAAACCTTCAAACAAAATCTCAATGTCGGTGAAATTCAGTAGCCAGAAGCCAGTATTTGCTTGCAGCACTCATATATCAGAGGAGCAAACAGCAAACCTTTTAGAAACATAATGTAACTTTAGATTATCCACACATTCCACTGACTCATGAAATGCAGTCCTTTAAAGGCTTATTTAGTTAGCAATTTAGACGCATATTATTCAGCAACTACTATGGTATTTTCAGGAACTACACTGAAACTAACAGGAAAGGTGTGCAATTTCAAAAATATATATGGCAGAAGCACAATGCATAAAATCATGAAAGAGCTTCATGAACTTCAGTTAATATTCACATCCAACTCCCTGGGAGTTCATTTGTGTCTTTTGTTCTGAACAATAGTGGCCCCAAAAGAGTGATTGTACTGATGCTCATGGTACTGTACCTTCAGTTGTTTGTAAATTGCTAGGAGATGGACCTGCGGCAGTTTTTTGGTTGGATGGTGCCAGGAGCGAAAGTTAAGCATTTACAGTGACAGGTCTCTGTCTGACAGGTCCCAATCTCTGGAAGGATGTATGCAAATGGAATTCTGATACAGTGAATCAAAGCTGAAATAATTCTGCCTCCAAACTGTTGCTTTTAAACGGACTAACGACATGAACAAAATAGACGTTGTAACTGACCTGCTATACATTTCATATAGAGTGAGATATATGCCTTATGCATGTTGAGTGAGAGAGTAATAAATATGAATAACATTGCGGGAAGTTAATTTAATGAAAGTACAATAAAGAAGACACATTATTGATTAAATATAAAAGTGGATGGAAAGATGCACTACCCTTCCCTTTAGGATATGGCAGAGCTCCACTTATCTTGACTTTGTGTGACTTTTGCATCATGACAGAAATGTCAGCATGGATCCTGGATTTGTGTTGTTTACTAATTTAATTACAAAGACAAGCACTACCTCGGTCACAATGCTGGTCTGACTTGACTCTAAGCTGCTTGAATGGACACACACATTCAAGATTATTAGAACATTTTCCATTTTTCTCATTTTCAGACTTCTTTTATTCATTCTTATGTTTAACAAAATTACAAACATATATCTTTGCTCACTAATTAAACCATTATTCCAACAGTTTACGTATCATCTCTATTTGTACCGCTTAGCATTAATAATACATTTGCTTTTCTAATTAATTGAAAACAAATATTATTAACTGAAACTGTAAAACTATAATTGTTCTTTTATGAGCAGCATTTGTTTGCTTTTGTGTGTCTGAGACTAAAAGTTCTCCATGTGTGTCCTTGTGCTGCATCAGTGTGTTTATATGGCAACAGACTTTCTGAGTCGGAATATCAATTAGATTGTTATGCAACTATACACTCACTGATGCTTTTTTATTTTTATTTTTTTGGGGTAATTTCATCACTTTGACATATGTGTGCAGCTCTGATGGTCTGCAACTAGCTAGACGGTGTTAAAAGAATAGTTAGCCAGATGAGTAAACAAAAGTATCTGGTGAACTTTATTCCCTTTAGCCTCATCTCTACTGCTGTTACAGGTTGTTTTAACGATGTGCGCACAAACACCCCCGACACACACACACACAGGATTTCTGTGAAGAATAGCATCCATTAAAATCCATTGTATAATATAGGGATCAGTGAAAGGACAAACCATTTAAGATGTTCAGAAATCTTCAAATTCCACATATGTTCATGTTTTATCCAGAACCTTTTTCATGCCATGATTCAGTGACTACATCTGTGTTCTCTGTATCAAAGAACTCACATATAGATCTCAGCTTTCATTACTGCTGACTTGCTTTACCTTTGGCCTCACATGCTTATTATTCAGTCCCTTAATAATAATAACTCTGACACAGTCTAAGCAGTCAGCAGTCTAAGGCCACAAGATTTGAAGGTGCATTTTTAATATTTTCTATCCTTTTTGCCCTGCAGGGATTTTTACACATTAATTTAGCACATTGCACCAGAATAAACAGGTCTTTATATTTCTCTGTTTGCCTGAGAGAAAGTCTCCCTTTTCCTTTCCTTTCATCCTGTAACCACTCACCTTTTTGCTCTGTTATTTTCTTCATTTCTTCCGCTGCACACTTTTAATATTCATGTTCAAGCAAAATACTCATTCTGTAGCCTTCCACTCTGGAAAAAAAAAACATTTTGGATGTACAAGGAGAGAATATATGCATACTGCAAAATATTTAGCTTCAATAATACTGCCTTCAAAAATCATCTTTTTTATGTTTTTTTTTTAAATATAACCTTTCATATTTATTAAAAAATATTATTTTTTTCACGATTGGAAAAACCAAGGAGTGTCCCATATAGAAGAGACAGGTTGTTTACTTGTGGATGCCAATAAACAGTACAAAATTCATAATACAAAACAAAAACCATTTCTAACAAATCTTTTAACTTTGGTTTAGTTTTTAGATCAAAGTGCTTTAAAGAACATTAAGCATGCAATGAAAACAGGTACATCAATATATACTCTGGGAAAGTTCCTCGTATTTGGGTTATGCAGGCATTAAACTGGATGATTTAGAGATTACAGAGATTGAGGTTATTAAAATTTCCTGAGTGTTGATGCCAGATTTTTCTTGACTGTAGCACTTGAGACAGGAGTTTTCAGTTGTAACCACCATCATTAAATCAAGTAACAAAAAATTGGTCTGTTTTACACATAGAATTTTCAACTGTGCTGGGTGTTGATGTCAAAGTGAAATGGGGCGAAAGAAGGGGCATTGGCAAGTGTCTATAAAATGACTCACAAGAGGCTCATCTAAACACAAATAAGCACTCTGGACCATCGATTTCAAATGTGTTTTCTCACCCACATAATATACTTGTGCTGAGGCATTGGCTTAACACATTTTTTTTTATAGTTCTACAAATTTTCCTAGGTTATTTGTACTGGTAAGAAATACAACAAATCAACTAGCACTAGCATGCTTTCATTTACTGTTTTAATGAATGAATTGTTCCTAGTTTTGGATGACTTTTGCTTTGCCCACAGTTTATAAGCTAATAAGTGGTTATCTGCTATGGTTACAGGTCACTGTAAGTAGATTAGTTCATTATACTATTGCAAGAATCATTGTAGCATATAATGTTTGGTTCACAAGATAAGTATTGACCTGTTTAAGCATGTATGAGAAGCTCATGAGGGGGTAGAAACATATAAGGTCTGAAATCTGATGTGCATACTCTCAAGTCTATTTATTTAACAAATTTAAGTTTGAAGCTTAGGAATAGGCCAAGTATGTTTTTAATCTTAATCTGAAAACAGTTATTGAGCTAGCGATCCTGATACTCTCTGAAACACACTCAGCTTAGAGACGATGCAAGAAAAACATGTTCCACCAGCTAAGCTATACGACTGATCCTTAGGACTAGCTCAGGTCTTATCATAGTGAACAGCGTCATAAAATCGGTCACTAATCATAGTAAAAATGGAAGTAATTCTTGGGTCATCAAGTTTCTGAAGCACTAATTAGATATCCAAATCCATAACAACCATATTTTTGGAATCATTTCAGAAAACTGCAGGGCTTGAAGCATCAGTCAAACTACATTAGGGATAGTTTGTCTTGCAATGCTTCCTACAGATCTGGGTGGGGTTGAGAAGATGAGGAGACGAGTGAATTTTTTTTTTAGATATTTGGGTAGATATGACAAATAGATCTCACATACTATATTAGAGTCATAGTCAGTCTCATCACTTGTATCAACTTTACTGTAATGCAGTGTGTTACCCCCACTTTCTCTCTCTCTGTCTCTCTCCACACTCTCAGCTCTTTCTAACTCGTTTGTCAGTTGGACTCCTGCAATGGATAATACACTTATATATTCTTAGCAATTTTATCCCCTGCATTAGCACTGGCTATCCTTGCATTTGAAATGATATCATGCTGTGTAATCAGGACTGACTGCATCAGCTACAGTACTTCATTAAGATGTTTTAGATCCATTTATACTGATCACTGACTGCCCTAATGCAGTTAATTACATACATCTTCAACTAGCAGCTATGTAGCAGTCATGCTGTCTCATGATTAACTAAGTAGCAACATTATGAAACACCCAGGAAGTTCATCTCAGCAGCAAGTACGGCTAAGATTAGCAAAAGTTACTTTGTCAGGAAAAGTTTAGAATACTGTATAAGATTCAGAAATCAGCAGTCTTGGGGAAACTTTATTATTTTATTATTAGCTTATTATTATGGAGATCAAACAACCAGCTTTTATGAGCAAAAACAGAGAAATTCTGTGTCAAAGACGGTGACCAAATCAGAAGGATCATTTGACTAAATAATGAGGAGACTTGACTATTAATGGACCGTTAATTGAAATAACATGCATTTAAATCATGTGCTGCATTGTGAAGAGGCTGTTCATGTGCTCTGGACTTGAACCTGGCTAATGGAATTGGCAGTAATGTGGCATAAGAGACACATTTGAGTGTATTGAGTGCATTGTGCCCCTCCACACAGAGGCTGAGCAACTGGACCAATCTGATGTTACTGATCCTGGTTGTTAAATGTTGAAGGCGGCAGAAAATGAACCTGTTATTTGCAGGAACATTCGTTCGTGGTGTAACTGATATGACAATTTGAAAAATTTACCTGATATAAAAGTATGGTTAGAGATTAAACAGACAATAATACTTTTACAGGGCTCTGGTGATACAATGCCTAATATTTCAGTTTCAAATAAACTGCAGAAACTCCCATCACACCTCCTGCCTCAGACACACAGTAGATTTATTCTCCTATAACCCGAAAACTCCCCGTGTTTGATCCCTTGCTTAATACATTTGAGGTAACTTTAATGGTTTTACTGGAAAAAAAAGAACAATCTGCAGTTAGTTTGTAGAAAACTATCACTAATATTAGCTTTGCTAATATATTAGCACCCCCCAATGCCTTGCAGTGAGTTTCACTGTTGTTTCGAACCTTATATCACATTTATATCACAAGTGTTTATGTAGTTATCCTATGCAATCTTTATTTGGATGATCACTGCTTAACTAAAATGATTTATACTGATACCAATAGTTCTCCTCAAACTGTAACATCAGCTGATTTTATGCACTAATTTCAGGCAACTCCATAATGTATTTGTGTATGTAATGTGTGTGAAGCTCAAGTTAGCTTCCTCTGGCATCTGGAACCCTGAAACATTCAACAAATTCACATACACGCACACACACACACACACACACACACACACTCATCACAGCAGAGCCAGAGCTGCAAAGGTATTTACTACTACTGATGAAGCAATCACACCATTTTAGAGCACTGTAGAACCCTTTAACAGAACACTTTCACAGCACTGCAGAACTCATTTTACTGTTGTTTGATTTGTACTTATTTTGTTTCTTGCTATCTTTATAGATAGAACAAACCTAGTTGCTACTAATAACTTTTAACTTTTATCTCAAGGATAATGAGGAATCAATGCAGCTCTTCCCTTTTAAATCTGGCGGTAACTTTCTTTATGTTCACATGAGTTTTACATCGTTATATATTTTTGCATGCGGGACACTGGTGGCTCAATGGTAGGTTTCTCGCCTACCATGCAGAAGGCCCGGGTTTGCTTCCCAGCTAGTGCCCAAACCCCACTGGAAGCAGTGCTGGTCCCAAGCCTGGATAATAATGGGAGGGTTATGTCAGGAAGGGCATCTGGCGTAAAACCTGTGCCAAGTTCTTGTGCAGACCTCGTACACGTAGGGAGCAGCTGAAAGAACAACGTATATTTTTGCATGCAGCTAAACAATTATTAACCCTCTTGTTTTGCATAAAGTCTCATAAAATGAAAACCCATATTCTCACTCACATTTGAAGTGATTTCTTGTTCTTTTTTCTGCGAAAGGTCAACGATTCTTTCATCAAAATTCTGCCGGCATTTTCACAAAACAAGAGGCTGGTGCTGTAGATGAAACTGAAGTCAGTATGCAGCTGAAGTGGCATCTATTACTTCTATCCTCTGTGTATGTTAATGTGAGTGAGAGCTTGGGTCAAGGTTGCTCCTGCTGTGGGGTAATTGAACAGATAAACAGTAAGCACAATGAGGTAGACCTGCTTTCCATGTCAACTCGGTTTTATTGTGCACTCTCATTCTTCTCTCATCCCTGCACTGCCTTATGCAGGGCAATTTCTATTACTCTTGATAATAGAGGAAAAAGCGTGACTGCAGAATTGAGAATCGGCCTGTTTTAATACACTCTCAGGCCGGAGGAGGAGGAGAGATTGCCATGTGTGTATTTAATATTCTATACGGCCTCAGGGTGCTTTCAGATATGCAGTATTTAGTGTGTTTAAATCAATCTCTGAAATATTTGCTCTCTTGGTTGAAGTTTGATTGCTGTGGGAACACAACTCGACCCTGCTGCTCTTTATACTATATGTGCATTTCTAAGTGCGTTTAATGAGAAAGTACACTAGTTGCCTGGTAAACTCTAAGGTTTTTATATGACCAAATTTTAATCAGTATGATGCAACATTTTGTGAGGCACAATTTGTCTATAAACGTGCAATATAAATAAAGCTGACATGAATTATTAAACTAAATAGAGTCCCTAATTGTGCCGCAGTCACATGTTTGGCATATAAAGATCCTTGTTTTTGCTTTCTCTCTCTGAGCTTTGCATGTGATAAATATGTCTGTGTGGGTTTTCTCCTGGTTCTCTGGTTTTCTTCAACTTTCCAGAAACATGCTTCTAGGTGGATTGGCTAGATTAAAGTGTAGATGTGCCCTGACATAGACCTGACATAGATCCAGAGGGTTTTCTCATTTTGCACCCTTTGGGTCCACTGCAACACCATGTGGTTACTGGGGATGAGAAAATGAATGATGATACATAGGAAGTCAAGTTTATAGTTTTTTGTTTTATGGAGCAAACTCAGATTTGTAGATTTTGTTTTTTCACAGAATAAAATCAAGCAAGAATGACTAAGTTTGGCGAGTTGAAATAGATAATATAAAAATATATAGATAAAAAATAATAGATAAAAATAGATACCTTTATAGATACTTTTCGTCAAAGGTAAGCAATATTTGAGTAATGATACTTTGTTTTTATACTAAAGATTTGTTTCATTTTGGTGTTTTTCTACTTCAGTGTTTGAATGAAATTGAATACTTTTTTGTATTATCATGTGCTTGGAGTGAGAGGAGCTTTCATTTGGTTATAAAACATCATTTAGGAGTCTAGTTCAGTGCCCTGCATTTGGCAGGATTACACAGATTAAGGCTTTCAATTTGGGATGAAGCAGGATATCATTTGTGTGTCTGTGTGTGTCTGTGTGTGTGAAAGAGAAAGAGCAGAGTAGTGGTATGTGTGTCTGTTCAGCAGTCATGTCTTAGGTTTGATATGTCTCTGTTCTGATTTTATTAGATATGGACTGACATCTGAAGCTTTTTTAAAAGACTGTGTCTAAAATTACACCATGACCTTAGGGTTATTCACTGCACTGTATATGTATTAGAAAAGCAACATCCTGACTGATTGCCTGAGATTTTTTTTCCCACTCACTTTTCAACCAGCTTTCCAGAGTGTGAGGATTAGAAAGCAAAGGAAAGCAATATGCTGATGTAAACTATTTCCTGCCTTGGGGTTTTCTAGGACAGATCCAAATAACAAAAGTCTGGCAGGACACATTTACGCTGGACAGATATTTAAATAAGAGTAAAAAGGGAAGTAAAGGATAATAGGCAATAGGGATGATTGTTGAGTGTGTAAGAATGTAGTATGTGTGTGAAAATGATAATGTGTAAAAATGATGATGATAACGATGATGTTTTATGTGTAGATGTAGCAGTGTCAGTGTTGCTTTACTTCCTGTGCGCATACAGACTGTGCCCTGTGTACTTCTATCTTTATTCAATTCTATCTTTAGTGAATGTTGAGTAGCTTATTTATAGTTTTGATGATGAAAGTCCATGTGCAAGCTTTTTTCTTGCAGTGAAAAGATCCATGCTCATTTTTTCTCTCTCAGTGTTATAAAGCATCTGGAAAAAATGATGTGACAAGTGAGGAAAGTGTAGTTGTCTCTGTGTGAATCTCTCTCTCTCTCTCTAACATCGTCTCTCACTGTCTCACACAAATCCACACACTTGCACGCAGACTTTCATTTTCTATTTCTTCCTCTTGAACTCATATACACTCTCTGCGCTGATTCATACTTTAGTCAAATCCATTAAATTAAATAAAAATAAAAAAAGAAAGAAAAGAAAAGAAAAAAACACCTGGCATTGATCATCATCAGTTCACTGTACTGTGAATAAATTTTGCATACACAGCCTCATGCTGAGCATAAGGAAACTGTACATGGTCGAACAGAGATAACTCATCTCCACTGGGACCTGTACCACCTCTGTCTGGCTTTCGCTCATGTATTTTCTCTTGTCATGAATAATATGTCTGATTTGCCATGTTTACTCTCTGTCTTTCTCTCTGTAATTGCCAGTGTGCTTGCTTTCTCGTCAGTCGCACAGCTGATTTAGGCAGTATTAATCAGTTTGTGGTGCAATGAGATGAAACAAGCTGCTCTGTTATTGTTCGAAAATGAAAGCCAGCATCTGCTTGTGAATTGCAGCATTCCTCCAATTATTCATCCCACTGTACGCCATCCTCCAGCACCACATTTGCCAGCTACTTTGTTTTATTAGTTCAGTTTTGTGTGAAAGATGCTTCTCTCTGTTTTGCAGTGGTAGTCTCTCATTTACTGTATACACACACACACACACACACATTTACAGCATTTGGCAGACATGCTTATCCAGAGTGATGTATAAAAGTGCTTTGAAGTCTCCAATGAATACATCAATAACACACACACACACACACCCACACACACACACACACACACACACACTTGACCAAGCAATTGATTCTGCAGTTTCACTCCACTTTGCATTAGGCATGTATGATATGTAAGGGATACATCACACTGGACCTTCCTGTTATACACCACCAAAAGTAATATCTTAGCAAGTAAAAGTCTCTTGAATAAAGGCAGATGCACTGAATATTTCTCTCTTTTAGATAATTTATCAAGCCAATTTATAGATATATTTACTTGGTTCATCCTTGGAGTTCTCTTTAGTCTGCTGGCGGATATGTTATCTAATTTCAAAGAATTTCTTTCTAGAAAGAAGCAAAATGATCTGCTCATAGAATAAGACTTGAAAGCTTGGAAGAAATAAATATGTTTAGAAATACAGTGAGGTTCAAAAGACTGAGGCCACGTTGAAAAGATTTTACTTTTATTATATAAAACTGGAAATGAACAGTTTAAGAGTCTTCAGAAGTTGACTATTCAATATTAAAGATGCTGCAAAACTTTGAGATACTGATCTGAACTCCTTAATCTCTTCTATTAAAGCATGCATTCAGACGACTTCGATCTAAAATGGATGATAAAGTTTTGCACAAACTAATGGAGTCCATGCATGCTCGAGTCACACTGTTATTAAAGCGAAAAGGGGACAAACTAAATACTAATAACTTCTATGAAATTCATGCAAATATTTCTTCTTCTCACTCAAGTTATTGCTAATAATATCATTTATAATGTGTTGAATTGAAAAAAGAATGTCGAACAGAAGGATTTTCACTTTGCTCTCAGACGTTTGGAGCCCACTGTAGGCTTAATAGTCTTATATACATTATGTTAAAAGCTCATAATGAGAAATATTAGATCTTCTGTCTGTACTTTATTATAAGATATCTTCTGCAGTCTGGGAAATGGTTATCCTTGCGTGACAGGGTGGTGTGATACCGCTCAGTGCAAAACACTTTTTAAACCCTGGTTAAAAAAAAAGTTTTATTTTGTTAGGGGTTTTTTTTCTTTTTTTGTTATTATTATTATTATTATTATCTTGTTGCAATAACAGCAAGCCTTTGCTCCGACCTCAACAGGTGAACTCATCTATTATGGGCGTAATTACAGGAAGTGACAATGAAACTTGCAAGAAAATGGCAATCCATTGATTTCATTATCTGTTAAGGAGAGGGGTTAGAACCTGACCTTAGTGTACTCTCAGCAAAATGTCAATGAGGTTAAGGAAAATCCACTAATTTGTTAGAAAGCACAAACAAAGTACTACACAAATACCCGTGGGTGTGTGTGTGTGTGTGTGTTCCTCTGTATTTGTGAGTGTTTGTTTCACTGCATGTGTGTGTGTGTGTGTCTGTGTGTTCCTCTGTATTTGTGAGTGTTTGTTTCACTGCATGTGTGTGTGTTTCTCTGTGTATGTGAGTGTTTGTTTCACTGTGTGTGTGTGTGTGTGTCTGGACTGTGTAGCTGATAATAGTTCTTTTGACAAATAGAGCATCAACAGAGAGTCAAATACTCAAAATGACAAAAGCACAGAGCAATAAGCTGCCCCGTCCTGCCACTATAAACTGATGGATATTTTAATATTTTTAAATATTTGAATAGTTTCTTTTCTTCATTCTGCCTTCTTTATTAAAGTCGTATACAATATGTCTCGTAAAATGGCGTTTTTGTGTCACGTTCACTGTAGAGCTTCAAAATGACTTAATAATTCGCTAAAGCTTTTACGATTTCAAGCAGTAATGAAAATAATTGTGTAATGCCGTTTGACAGGACTACATGGTGGATTCTAGATACTTAAACCATTCATCTGTATCTTTTTAAGTGTAAATGACGAGCAGGAAAATTCACAGTCACAAATCAGTTTCATATTTTAGTTTTAGGCTCAGAGACGTGTCATATTTCAGTCTCCTGCCAAACACTTAACGACAAAAGTATATCCCCTTATTATAATCTACTGTTCTGTTTTATGGTGAAATTTTATTACAAACTGGTGCTGGCAGTAATCTATTCTAATCTGTAGGCACCTTAGATTTTGATTAGATTTTGATCGAGGGTGCTGAGATGCTGTTACTCGGTTTTATGATTAAAACATCATCCTGATGCATTTCAGTTTTGATTTCTATAAGCCTACATTATGATATTATAATTTTCATCCATCATGACAAACACTCGCTTAACATTATTGTTTCTTCTTGGTTTGAAATGCCTTAAATATTAACACAAATATGCCAATCTACACGTTTTAATATAAATTCTGTATGTTGATATATGCATTATTAACACACGTATTACATTTTTGGTGCATAAATGCAGGATACCAAATCACAAAACATATAGAGTATCAATTCTTTTTCTCATCGCTAATCCATTTGCCATTTTCTGAAGATTTCTTGCCTTTTTATAAAGGACAAGGACATACAGGTAGACACCATGGTGATTTAAGCAGTAGTAGATTGATTCTCATGGGTGGAATGAGATGTTATTGACATTTCTTGAAACAGCAGACATGGAGATAAGGTCACTTTAAGTGCATTAGCATGGTGAAATTGTCATTCAGCATTATTAGAGGTGCAAGCCTTCTTTCACATATGTAACATCCTTCTTTTCGGCATGGAATTCGTTAGTCAAACGCTGCAGGACAAGGTGAGAAAATTACATTGAATCCAATCGAGAAGGAGGCATGTGAGAGAGAAAATGAACAAAAGATGAGAGTGGAAAGATTGATTGAATTGTTTCCGTGTTTACTTGGCGTTCTCAGGAGAGGGCAGTTAGAGGGCACGGTAATCTGTCCGTTTTCTGTATTCTCTCCCACAGTAAAGCGGATACACCTTTGACCCAGGATAATTAATTGATTCTACTAGACTTATCGTTTAAAGTGACTTCAATCCCGAAAGAAAACAAAGACTCTTTTTAATGATTTGATGTCTATCTCATCTCTCATCTTATCTCTCCCCTCTCTCTTTCTCTCAGCGACACGTCCTCCTCTTCCAGATTGACCTCATCTGTGTTGTCTAAATGTTATCTCTCCTTGCAAATCCCTTTCGCTAATTCACATTCAGCTCAGTGGACCCTTTTAAAGACTCCTTGTGTTCAAGTTAACTCAATTACCTTTAACTGTAGCTTAATTAAGTTCTCCTTTCTTTTCTTTTTCAGGGCGAGTGCTCACAGAAGTGCTACCACATGTTCATCGTGGAGACCGTGTGTGTGGCGTGGTTTTCCCTGGAGTTTTTGTTACGTTTCCTGCAGGCGCGCAGCAAGCTGGAGTTCCTACGCGGACCGCTCAATATCATCGATGCCATGGCCATCTTGCCCTACTATGTGTCCCTGGCTGTGGATGAAGAAGAGGACGATGTGGGGCTAGACCAAGAACGCTCATCTACAGGCAAGGGCTACTTGGACAAGCTGGGCCTGGTGCTGCGGATCCTGCGAGCTCTACGCATCTTATATGTGATGCGGCTTGCACGGCACTCACTGGGGCTGCAGACTCTAGGACTGACCGTGCGTCGAAGCACGCGTGAGTTTGGGCTTCTGCTTCTCTTCTTGTGTGTAGCCGTGACACTCTTTTCACCACTCGTACACCTGGCTGAGAGCGAACTAAGCGGCGAGCAGGACTTCAGCAGCATCCCTGCCTCCTACTGGTGGGCCATTATCTCCATGACGACAGTGGGCTATGGAGACATGGTTCCACGTAGCATCCCCGGGCAGGTGGTGGCACTCAGCAGCATCCTGAGTGGCATCCTTATCATGGCCTTCCCTGCCACCTCCATCTTCCACATGTTCTCACGCTCCTACCAGGAGCTCAAACAGGAGCACCAGCGCATCATGAAGGAGGAGTGTGCTAAAGCCGCAGCTGCGGCTGTGGACAGACATGGTGAGGAGCCAGAAAGAAGCGGGGATCATCCTGCACCTGTACTGGCTCTCCATCAGGATCCTGAAAAGGCTGGATCCACAGATGGCGTGTCACTATTAGGGAACAGTGGAGACTCGTCAGGGAATAACAGATACTCCTTACCGGTAGGACCCTTGTAGAGACTATTGACACTATTGATAGTGTGGACTTTGTAGTGGTTCCTGATCTTCTAACCTTTCAGATGAAGGGAAGGATGTAAAGGACCACTCTGTTTGAGAAGAGGAAAAAAAAAAAAAAACGCCATAGTGACTTTCACAATGTGAAGCAGGCTATTTTGTCTTCCATCAGCCATCAGCTGACTAGATCTAATTGAAATACTGCAGTTTTCATATACAGCTTGCTCGGATCGAATACCTTTTTTCAGATTTAATAATCACCCTCAAGCCTATTAAACTACGCAAATGATTTTTATCATCCCAATTTGTCATGGCTATGGCTTTGTCATGCTGTAATGATAGTAGCCTAGATCATTTTTAATTCTTTGTGTCATTCATGAGATCTTTCCTTCAGTTAAAACCAATTAAATTCGACACAAGCTAGCACATTCTATTGGTTTGTTCAAGATTCACAATGATACTGCTTTCCCATCAGTGCTGCATTTATTATGTCAAGAAAGAAATATATTCTAGGCACATTTAGTCTTGCTGTCCCTTTGTAGCATTTTGGACTGACAGCAGTGACTGACCCATAAAGGATCCAAATAAAAGGCTGTAGTTATCCCAGCACTTTGCCTGTGCTGTTTTCATCTTTCATTTGGTTCACTGAAAGCCTTCTAATCTACTCTGTCAAATGTTCAAAACATTACAGATGCACACACACATTTTCCCTTGTGTTTGGTTTGTGTCTCTCTCTCTCTCTCTCTCTCTCTCTCTCTCTCTCTCTCATACATACACACACACACACACACACACACAAAGGTTTTTTTTAAAAAGATATGCAACAGAAAGTAAGAATACGTGAGTGTTTGTGTGTGTGTTGTGTTTGTATTTGACAGGGGTGAATGTGTGTGTTGGTGTTTATGTATTTGTAGATGGGTCGATGTCTGTAAACAGCACACTGCAGTCTAAGTAATTAGACAGAATTAATGTTGCTTTGGCTCTACAATCCAGCACACTGGATTTGACAAACAATGAAAATCAATTAATAGTGCAGTTTTAATTGAAGAATATTTCTGCCAACACAGTGCACTAGTCATGTTTGACATGAATCATACAGATTGGAAGTGCTTTTACTTTGAAGGAGGGGTATTGATTTGAAGGTACACAATTTTGTTTTCATTTTTGGCACAACATGTGTGTGTGTGTGTGTGTGTGTGTGTGTGTGTGTGTGTTTGACAGGGTGAGGGCTGGGTGACACAGGATTAGAAAGGTTGTTCAGCACAGCGTGAGTAAAATGAGTGAAAACTTCTCATTCAGTCAAAGAATGAACAAAGAATATTCTGAAGAAGTCTGTGTGTGTGTGTGTGTGTGGTTTGTTTATGGTCCTTGAATCATTTTTTTCAGCCAGGACTCTGTCCTTCATAGTCTTTAAAAGTCACAGACTTCATGCGCATTATATAACGGATGAGACAGCCAACAGGTAAGGGGTAATTTTGATGAGATTGCTGATTAGATGTACTGTAAGTTCATGGCACCTGCACTCAGCTGTGCAGTTAGTGCAAATTACAAAATGACATTCATCAAACATTTGTTAATGCTTAGGCATCCTTTAATCCAATCTAAACTCATTTTTTGTGTATTATCTTCCAGCTATCAAACCCCCATAATATAAAATGTATACCAAAATACTATAAAATGAATAGATTCAAGAATCTCCTTCCTGACTCCTGAGCAGTGATCCTGACTTTCAGAACTCCTTCAGAATTTCTTGCGAGTAAACATGACTTCCACGTGTAAGGATTGAATTTACACAAGCTTATCCTCTCACAATGCAGTCCATGTTGCAATATTGACCATGTTTCAGGGTGGCCACACGCTGGAAGGGTTAAGATTGGATTTTACACACTGCCGCATTATCCACAAGAGGATAATCTAGAAAGATAATCATTTAGGCCTTAAATGTGACGGTCAGGAGAGACATTATTTTGGTACTGACTAAAGAGATGGGGGATACTGAAGTTAGATTGAAAGTAAATAATTTATTTAAAGTATATATATATATTTTACTTTATATTTTGACATATTGTCATACTCATCTCATCCAGTCATGCTACTTCAATGCATTTTGTGTATTTGCTAATTTTGTGATAAAAACTACAGCCTGATACTTTCATCCCTGATACTCATTTAAAAGCAAAATGCAGCTAATTCCAGCAAATAAATTTTCTACGTAGATGCAGTTAATCCTTATAAAGTCTATATTTATTCACGGATCCTTTGTTCAGTGCCATATTTTTTTACATCCTGCTGGCTCTTATATAGTGACCAATAGATTTTTTTTTTTAATCTTAGAAATAAGATTATGTTCTATCAATTTGTTTATCTTTATAGATGTTGTGCAGTCATGCGGCCACATGCTGACGACCCCTCTTAGTGCCTTAGAATTATTATTATTATTGCACCTAGTGATCAAAAAAGGCAACAGCAACAATTACTAACTGCTAATAGAGGCCCATTGAGGAAGGAAACCCGCTCCCCTATGCTCACTCTATGATTCTTTTCAGGGATGAGGAACAGTTAATCTTATTTTCTAGCAAATAATCACAAATCAGTCTAATGCAAACCATGAAAAAGCAAAGAAAAGGGGGATTATGGAGTGGATGATTTGCAAATGATATATAGAAATTCTTGCACGCCACTGCAAATGTTTTTTTGTGTGAACTTTTGTGTGGACCTCAAGGAGATTTTGCTGAAGCCTGTTGAACAAATGTATGTCTAAATCCACTTAAAACTAGCTGCTAGACTGGATGACTGTATGATGGCTGACCCCCTAGTTATAGGGTTTATTCTAAAAATTCACTAGATAGTAACCTACACTGATCAAGCATAACATTATGACCACTGCCTAATGTTGTGTTAGTCCCCCTTTTGCTGCCAAAACAGCCCTGATCCATCAAGGCTTATACATTGATCCACCCATGGATGCCCCACCTCACAACTTACATGACTTAAAGCACTTAAAGCCCATGGAGGCCCCACCTCACAACTTACAGTACTTAAGGGATACTTACAGTACTTAAAGCACTTACAGGACTTAAATGATACTTTTGATAGATACTGACCACTGCAGACCAGGAACACCCCACAAGAGCTGCAGTTTTGGAGATGCTCTGATCTAGTTGTCTAGCCATCACAATTTGGCCCTTTGTCAAACTCACTGAAATCCTTATGCTTGCCCAATTTTCCTGCTTCTAACACATCGACTTTGAGGACAAAATGTTCGATTTCTGACTAATATATCCCACCCACTAACTGGTGCCATGATGAGGAGATAATCAGTGTTGTGCACTTCACCTCTCAGTGCTCATAATGTTATGCCTGATCGGTGTATAGCATTAGTCAAGTGTGATAGCTTCTTGCCTTTATTTAGACATTATTAATGTTGTTCTGCTCCACCAAGATCCATGGTCACAAGCCAGTGAAAAAGAAGAGTTAACACACTTTAGAGCTGGTTAAATTCAATGAAAAAAAATGAACTGTTTTGTTTGACACTAGTGTATTTGATCAACCTGGTTATTTTGCATTTGTATACAGTCTTTTCCACCACACTTGGTATTGATGTGCATCCATAGAAGTGTTAAACACAGAGATAGTGGTTGGTCTGAGCATTTTAAAGGTAGCACAGAGTGTGATCTCAGTTCGACCTGAATACTGTCCAAATTTCACTGTGAACTCTGGCCTTTTGAAGATGCTCCATTTGTCTTCAAACGCACAGTGGGAAGTGAAGCAGGACCACAGAGGTCTACATTAATCATCGCTGACCGAAACTAAGCCTTTTGGAAAGAGAGAGCTTACAACTCTGACTATAGACTATGCCCACACACACACACACATTCCTTATATCTCTGTATCTTCTGCTCTTAAGATTATTAATTGTTGTCCATCTCAGCTGGTCACAGATGCTGGATCTTCTGTGGAGTTTTTGAGGAAGACAATCATGCGAGTTGCTGTCTGTGTTAATTAAATATCCCAGCCACACACAGGGTTTCTCCCGAGTTTCATCACTGGAGCAGACTGACTGAACATTCACTGTGTTTGACAGATGGCTGTAATTGGATTTTTGGGTACATTTCATGGACCTACAATATGATCAATTTTCCCTCTCCCCCTCATTTTCAGGCGAAGCTTTAAAAATGAATAATGGGGTTGGGTATAGGCAATGGCAGATTTAATGCACTGTGCAGGTTTAATTTCTCAGTATAACTCTCTGCATCTGTTCACAACAAAATGGCAAAGCAGAGATGAAGAGAAAAGGATGCTCGTTTATATTTGTTTTCTCTTGTTTGTTAAGAAGTGCCATATGATGTTCTTCTTGCTAACAAGCTGTTTGTTAGTTATTATAGAAGAGTTTATAAAGCTGTTTGTTGTTTGCTGAGTCTATTTAAGACCAGATTATCTCCTTTCTACTTTTGTGCCTTCCATTACAGCAGATGGGTCTTTCTATGACTGCAACGTAGACTTATATTCTGAGGAAATGAGCCGTGATCATAGCTGAAGACTGCATATTAATGACTCAATGACTGACACAATGTGTATTTATTAATATATCTACATAGACCACTAAAAACAATCTAAGCTGTTAAAGAGTGGATAATAGAATTGCATGCTTTTGTATTACTTTTTAATCCACAGGTGTGTCTGGATCACAGGATGAAGAGATGACACGATGTGATCATAATGTTTCTTCTGGGGTTATGTGTCTGCAGCTGCTTTCTTGACTTCTGCTTGACTTCTCGAAATCTTAATAACAGCAGCTCTGACAGTAGCCTGTAGGTCAATATGAACGCACAAATATTTTCTAATACTGAGCATATTCTCTAATTAGATACGGAACATATTTTAAGGATAATGATAATTGGGGAAAAATGTGTAACTAAGCAAATCAAACCTTTCCGATATGCCGAAGCTTTCTGTAAGGAGATTTTTAGAGTTTATTTAACATTTATAGAAGGAGACTCCATTATAAGGGTTTTATTGCAGTCAGAATGTTTTCTACCATGTCTTCAGGACAGAATGCATTCAAGTTTCTCTGTAAGATGACAAGCTGCATTTTTTAGGTCTTAACATTCATTAAGAAGCAGGAAGCACGTGCATATCCTCAGTGTTGTGTTTATTACATTCAATAATCATTGTCATTATACCAGGTGGGGCTCAGAACACAAGTAGGCAGAAATAGACAAGGATTCTCAAATAAACATACTCAAAATGTAGGAATTTAGGTGAGGATTTAAACACAGGAACATGGGGAAAACAAAAACACATGGTAAAACCGGAAAAAGGAGAGCCTGCAGGTAGTATAATAAGTTATTGCTTTAAGCAATTTACAGTATAATGCAAGTTATAACAGAAACAAACTTCTCTCACAGACATTCCATAGCATTACACGGTTAAAACGCAATTCATTAAATATTAAAAATTTTAATCACTGGCAAATTACTGGGTTGTAAGAGGAATAACACACTTCATGCTGTTATTAGAAAAATAATCTGTCATGTTTTATTCCTTACTTTCCCTATCAGCATGAATTTGTGAAATTATCATTAATAGTTGGCATGTGAAAACCATGGCAGTCTATACAGTTACAGCTAGAGAGCATGTGAGTAAGACTACAGGTCTGATTAGCAGTTTCTATCAGTAAAACAAGACTGAAGTGCTATGTTCACGATCTTATCACTACAGACAGGTAATTACATCTTACTGAGAAATCCTGGCCAAGACCTAATCAATCACTGTGTGTCTAATCTATTCCACTTGTTACAGCCAGAATTTACTGCTGGACCTGTAAATCTTATGTATAATAAATCTACAGTCTGACTTGCTGCAAGAAACTAAAAGAGTTTACTATATTGAGACACTCTAATTACTGTTATTGTAAATACAGTAGTGATGCATTCACAAATTAAGCATTAAAGTTAATACTGTAGTTACATCCTTATATCTCAGAAATGTGACTTGCTTCTGCCTGATGAATTTTATTTCGGGATAATAAATGGAACAATACTGTACTTCCTGTCTGGTGGTGCAAACTGATGTGAATCCGAGTCAAGAGCTTGTGAATAATACATGCCGAATGCACATCTCAGCTTCTTGATATGGCATTTCAGTAGGAAATTTCCAACATTCCTCTCCGCACTGAAGATATAAAGTTAATAAGATGCTGAATAACAGAACATTTCTTAGCCACTATTCTCTATTTTCTCGCCAGGACTGACTACATAGATGTGTTAGTGAATTTGGAGCCAAATAATAAAACTACTGTTTCATATAATCAGTGTAATTATACTTTTGTGTTATAAGATAAATATAAATAGATGAAATGGTTAATTATGAAATATATTTGTTGGTCAAAACACCACCACCACCAATAATAATAATAATAATAATAATAATAATAATAATAATAATTATTATTATTATTATTATTATTATTATTTTTATAAAAAAATGTATGTATATATATATATATATATATTTGTTTTGTTATTTTTATTATTTTACATTACTTACTTTTTTATCACAAAATCTCTAAAACGTCCAATAAAGTCTAGATTCCAGGAATATACTATATAAATGAATATTAATATACAGCATTCTGCCAGAGCTGAAATGCACTTATAACAATAGACTATAACAATATTGCATATGTTAATGAATAGCTGAGTGCCATTAAACCCAGCAAAATGCTATCAAGTTAGTCTTCTCTATGTAAATAAAATAAAATAAAATCAAGAAGTCAAGATATGCTGTTCTTATGTTTATAATTCGGGCCATTATTCTAATATGACGGCTGTAATATGCCATCTCAAATCCCCATTTCCCTCTACTCTTCCATGTTACTGTATATATTATGTATCTCTCTTACAAGCTTATAATGTCCATTACTGCACATTAGCTCATACTGACTCCAATGTGAAACCACAAAAAACATTTGATTGAATTTGTTCATGAAGAGTTCTCAACCTCAACCAGCTGCCTTACAGGCCAATTTCACAATCTCATCTTGTTTTCACCTTTCCAGAAAGAGATAGGGAGAATAGTCAAATTGGATGGAGATTGGAAGCTGTCCTCTCACCTATCTCACCTGTATTGCATATGTAACGTAATTTGTGACTACTCTAGAGATGTAGGAATAGGAATAGAAGAGTTTCTGCACTCTGAGCTGTGCCACTGCTGGATTGGTTCTTAATCAGCTGAACTATCAGCACAGATTGTGAATATGTCCCTGATGGGCCCTTCATCTTGTTCCACAGGAATTACAGAGCAAACCTATCGTCTAGCATTAATCCCCCACATGTGCAAGCACGCACACACACACACACACACACACACACACACAAAGATAGGATGTGCCATAATATTTGCTTTATTTGAGAAGAACTGCAGAAATTGTGTGTTTTATTTGGTATTTTTTATCCTTTTGTTTGATAGTTATAGCCATACCTAAACAAATACTTCAGACTGAGATAAGACACACTGTAAAGCACTACTGTGATAAAGAACAAAATAAGACAGAAAGAAAAGTGAAAAAATCTAGTCACTCAAGCTAAAAGCAAGACCTAAATAATAATTTAAAAAAGGCACCTGATTTGTGCTGTAAAATATCTTTGCTTTTCTTTGCTTGTATGCTGATCATACACCACTATGCAGTATAAAGTGGTGTTTGGGTTGAATGTCTATACTTAGAAATGTAGATAGAAAAAAACTGATTCGAGGAGTGCTACATTAGTTATTTAGACTACAAAATAGACTACATAGCTGGAACCTATAAAATCAGATTTGCTTGTTAGAGGTTTAATAAGAGGTTAATAATGCTTTGGCTAAATAACATTAAGAAATCAGTATTTGGTGGAATAACCCTGATTTGCATGAGTTTTGGCTCCATGCTCTCCACCAGTTTTTCACATTGCTCTTGGGGAACTTTATACCACTCTTTTTGCAAAAAAGCAAACAGCTCAGCTTTGCTTGATGGTTTGTGACCATCCATCTTCCTCTTGATGACATTCCAGAGGTTGGAATCCAAAAATCTGGAGATTGGGCAGTGGTCTCTTATTTTTTTCCAGAGCTGTATAAGACAATACAAACTTGAGACTCATTGATACAGAAATCCCACTCACGTCTACCTGAGAAGAATTTGAGCTAGATAGCTAGCTAGAGCATGTCCAAGGTTCACACATACATTTCCTCAATATGGCCACCAACCTTCTTGTAATAACATATTACACCATAGCTAATAGTGTAGTGTTCAGTTTATGAAAAGTATTTTTTTTTCTTCACAAAAAGAAAATGTCTTGTTGTTAAGGCTGGTACAACTACAAGTCCCAAACGAACAGACATGTCATTTTGTCCATTGGGTTACCAGGGAAAGGTTGCTAATGAAAAGTGTTCCTTTGCCAACACTGGACCAACCACTGGACCTGGACTGCAACAACATTGAGCCAAATGTTGGCCTGACATTAGCCAAACAGTGGCAGGGTTGTTGCAAAAAAAAGTGCCACTGTTGAGCCAGTGCTGGCAACTTTGACACAGTTTTTAGGAAAAGTGCTCCTTTCACAATGCTGGCTCAAAATTGTATAGAAATTGCATTACATAGCTACTTGGGAAATGTTTCCTCAGAATCCTCTTTGTGTCAGACAAGTACACAATCTTTCAAATAAAAACCCTGCTTTTAAGAAAACTTCTCAAAGAGACCATGTTGCTTATAAAAGCTCTGTCCTTTCCTTTCCCCCATGCTTGTTTACCTCAGTGAGCACCAGAGTAAGACCTAATAACAAATCTGAAGGAGTTTGGCTACAGGTAAGATTAATGGTTATACACTCTTTACAACAGCTACATCTTAATCTGTTATGGAGCATGTTATTGTTTCACAAATCTCCTGTGGTGTTTTTAATTAAAAAAGGAGATTTTTTTTCTTGGTGATCTTCCAGAGCAGACTTGGCTCTAGTGTTTTCATCAGTACAACAAAGAAACAAGGGAAAAAGGACAGGTCTATAACAATTAATATACACACCAAAAGCTTCCGAGGTGGAACTTTTGTTCCATGACCTTCTAACCATTGCCCAGAGAATGATAGATAAACACAGGTTGAGTCATACAGGAACCTTTGAAATCAGCAGAGAGAAAATAGCACAAGTAATGGCTTATTCCTTAGCACTTCCTGTACTGAAAAAAATGTCATTCATTTGTCATTATGTTGTAGTATATTTTTTTCTTGCATGTGGCATGAAGGACAGGATTTTACTCAGCAATGCAGAAAGGTCTAACACAAACAGAAGCAAAAAACATAGCCTTCCTACATTGTGGCATTGTGTTCAGAGATCACCTATAGTGCTAATTCCACACAGGCTCCCCTCCAAGTGTTATTCTTCTAAGGACTTTCTGGGTTTGAAATTAGAAAAAGCCTTAGAGCATCAACAAAAAAGAACATAAATGCTTTCCCTGGGTGTAAGAAAGCACCAGATGAAAAGATGGGGGTATCAGATTTATAATATTATCAAACCTGCACCAAGGTCCAGCATAGAGCCTTGTATAAAATGATTGTGCCTTCTGTAATAGCTTACACATTTGAGTATGATACAGTATGTGTACCATTATGCTTGAGAGAATGGAACCTAACTTGTCGTTTCTCCAGTTTCCAGGCTTTGTAGTCAGTTGCAGTGCCATCTGGATAAGTACAGAGACACCTGTCCTTTTTGGGTGTGAGCCACTGGGACAGAAGGGCTGCCAAAATAGAATGTCCTTCTCACACCATCAAAACTGTCAGAAAAAGGCAGAGTACAGAAACATTTTGGTTCTCTAAAGTACAGTGTAAATATGCCCACAAAAGTACAACAGTAGTGCCTAAGGTTCAGTTATGTAGCTCACTCATGTTCCTTCACAATAATGTTCTTATGCCTAAAGGTACACAAACATACCTGTGAGGATTGTATCTTAAACCCTTACCACTACCTTTGTTTCTGATAATATTGAGAAAATTATTATATAATAATTGGAGATAATAGTGAGAAAAGCTAGGAATTGTGAGACAGGGGTCATTGCAGGACATGTTCAACCAACTTTAAGGTTAAAAAAAATACTGCTTCATATTCAAACTCCTGCCAAGGATAGTCAGCATCTGCAATTTTTCATCTCAAATTTTCTAAGAGCCTCTCTGTAGGGTGCTGAGCAGAGATGTCTTATCATTCTAAAGAATTCACAATCAGCACTATATAGGGGGAGACAGAAATCTGTGCTGATCCTGCTGTGGTTTTCTGACTAAGGCCTAAGTTGATGGTGAATGATTTGGTCTTTTTGAAGTGATTAGAAGATGCTCTGGTTTGTCTGTGCTTACACTTAATATTAATAAATTACAAACAGATTAAATAACATGTAGACATGTTGACTATTTCAGTATTGGTGTATGGTGCAGAAAATTTCAATGAGTGACAGTTCTGTGGGTGGAAACACCTTGTTGATCAGAGGAGAATGACCAGACTGGTTTGAGTAAACAGGAACTTAATTGGCAACTTAAATAAGCACTCTTTTCAAATGTGATGAGCAGAAAACCATATTAGCATGCATAACATGTTGAAGCTCACGCCTTATATGTGCATCATTTTATACATTTAATGCTGCCACGTATGTAATTAGCTGATTGAATTATTTCACAAATGCATATATTACATATTGCATATTGGTTGCATATTGGAGTGTGTTTGCGTGTGTGAGAGAGAGGGACAGAGAGAGAGAGAGAGAGAGAGAGAGCATTTGAACTGCAGGCTCGCCACACATAAGAAGATATAAGATGCAAGAGTCATTACATAAGAGCATAATCAAAAGAATTTAAGTTAATACTAAGATCACAGATATCATACAAAATGTGCTGTTTCATACAGAATAAAAAAGGATTTTTTGGCATTCCCATGTGCCTGTGTGGAAATCTACAGTTCACCAAATCATATCTATAATACAGACACGTCATGTTCCAACCACCATTAATATATTATTTAACAGAGGTATTGCCACAATAGATCTATTATTCAACAAGACTTCCCAGAATATATCATTAATTCAAGGAAGGGGCTACCACTTGAAAGGTATAGTCTCATCTTTTATCACTGTTACTGTTTTTGTCCATTTCTATTTTTTAACCAAAATGTCCTTATGTTTCATTGAATGTCATATATAAATCTGTGGCGGTGGCGATGGTGGCTCCAGTGGTTAAGGCTCAGTGCCGCTGACTGGAAGATTGGGGGTTCAAGCCCCTGCACTGCCAAATTGCCACTGTTGGGCCCTTGAGCAAGGCCCTTAACCCTCTCTGCTTCAGGGGTGCTGTATCATGGCTGACCCTGCGCTCTGACCCCAACCTCCAAGGATGGGCTATGTGAAAAAAGAATTTCACTGTGCTCTAATGTATAATGTATGCTGTGGCCACAACAAAGTTGATTATTCTCAACAGCATGTCCAGAATCTTTCTTTTAATCCATTTATAGTCACATTTAGTGTTGTGGAATGTCCATGGGACATATTTGTTCCTTTTATCACTTATATTGCTAAAAACATTAATTTCCTCACCTCATTTTTCTCTATCTTGAAGTTAATAAGACCAATTTAAAAAATGCAGCTTGTCTTTTAGGGAAATCACAAAGCACAAAGTCCTCTCTTCTGAAAACTCTCCTGTGATCGCAAACTTACTGACATCTGTCAAATTACAAGGACACTGGGGAAGTGAATGCTGAATAATATCTCTTACAGAACGCTTCACCATGTCACTGATTAGAAATTTAGAAACACTTTTGTTAATCGTTCATTATTAGATTATGTGGAGTGTGTACCCGTGTAGCTCTATAAATGAAACAATAATGTATTTGAACTACATTAATATAAAACTATGATTAGCCTTGCAGTCAGAGCTGCTTTAATAGAAAAGTAATCAATAACTTCTGACTACTTCTCAAGATTAGAGAATTCAACAGTGCTGTGGTATTAAAATTCATAAATATTTCACACTTTAATGTGTCAAAGACCACTATATTCTTGCAAAACTAAGCATCAAAGTAAAAAGCACAGAATGCTTTAAAAATCATATATACAAATGGATTCTGAAATTGTCTTATGGACAGATGAGCTGTGTAATAAAAAAAGGAAATTTGAAGATAAAATGGAACCACTAATGACCCAAATCATCCAACCTCATGTGTGAAATATGATAGATAGATGACTACCTGTCAACTAGATTCAATTATCTTGAATAATGGTTTGATTTAATGCTGGATTCAGTGGGCAGACGCATCTTAAAAGCTTTCACCCAGAATTCACTGGATGGCCTTTCAACATGCAGCAGGACAGTACAGTCACCAGTAACATAATATTTAAGATTCTGTGGTGTTTTGTGGACTTAAATATAAACCAAGTTGAACTGCATTTCACTTTCTGGTACATCTGCAACGATTGCAAGTTTAAACAGATCATAATAATTTGTTCAGTGTTAAAAAGTCACCCAAAAGTGATGTACATTTACAGAAAGTACCTTTAAACTGACCACCTGACACAATGAAATATATAGTCATTTTCCCCCACACAACAAAATGTGTTGTAGGACAGAGCCAGAAAAAGAAACTGCTCACAGTCAGCTCTCAGAGCTAATTACAGCACAGACTGCAATGTAAATAAGCCTGTATTAACTAATGAGTCTGTAATGGCTGCTGATACAAGCCATTATCTGGCTACATCTTAGCATTTTATGTGCCCTTTTCACACACAAAATCAAACCCATGAGAACGTAAAATTATTTACCAAATTATTTACCAGAGAAACTCCAGCATTTTTTATCACCTTCGATCACAATGGAACACAAAGGAATCAGCATTTCCAACATTGCCGAGTCTAATCTTTGAAGATGTGTGCAGAATTGATGGAGAATGCAGGACTCGAAACTGAATAAAGTGAAAGAATTCATTCACAGCTGGAAAGGAAAGGTAAGTTAAAAATCAGTTAATGTTACCTTAGCATTGGTGCTGAGTAGCTAGATATGTAGTTAATTGCTCTCCTGTAATTATTATTCCATATTTAACACACTTCAGTTTATCTAATTTTATCAAAAACATTTTTTATAAAAGGATAAATCTATGGAAAGCTGAAGGAGTGGATAATGCTAGCTAGCTGTATTTCTGCTTAACT
Source organism: Hemibagrus wyckioides (assembly GCF_019097595.1). Taxonomy (NCBI): domain Eukaryota; kingdom Metazoa; phylum Chordata; class Actinopteri; order Siluriformes; family Bagridae; genus Hemibagrus; species Hemibagrus wyckioides. Next base: position 21,049,361 of record NC_080713.1, read on the forward strand.
GGACATTTAGTATTGTAGTGTAAATGGTGAGCATTTTTGTTTGTTCAGTGTTAAATGTAGTTGAGAGTGAAGTGATTGTGGCTTGACATCCTGTCAGATTAGCTTTGTTCACATATCGAAACGTTTCTACACACAGCAGTTCGATTTTATTTGCTGTCTAAACTCTGCTTGTGCTGATACTTCAAACTGTTTCTTTGATTCCTCTAGATTTCATGTTTTTTTCTCGAACACTAATGTTTGACTCAGGCATTGTTGGTGTTGTAGTTGAAGTAAAGTTACCTTTCAAAGCAGCAAAAAATGTAAACACTGCCAATTTCATGTTGAAAAAGCAAGCTTAATAGTGCATGACCAGCTACCAGATGCCAAAATACAGTCTGAGCAAGTAACGCTGGTAAACCATCTTTGGCAGCTAAGTTATTTTCCAGCTTATTTAATTGGTCGATATTTAATTGCCTTATGGATGATCACTAGTGGTTTCCAGCTTAGATAGAAAATGATGAATATGGTCTACCAGCCTGTGTTTTGGTAGCTCATAAGACCAATCTGGCTATTTTAACAGTATGCTGTACATCCTAGAGAATGTGAATCAAATTCAGAATCTTTTTTCACAAAAATATTCCAGGAATTTGTCTTGGTGCTGGATTCAACTACATGGAACACAATTCACACAGTATACTATACACATTTATGCAATATACAATCATTTCCACAAGAGGAAGAGTCATTTACAGTAAATAGTCAGTGAGTTACAGAGAATCTGTGGCATAATCGTGGTCTAGTGGGCTGTTAAACGTAAGTGTAAAATGTCAGTCCAATTAAATGTTACAGAGGTAGGATGTGCAAAAGGTCCTTGTTCAGGATTGCCTGGCTGTCAGCATTTTTGCAGCATGAGGGGACTAGAGACGTAGTTGACATTAAATTTTGGACATTTGCCTGGTATGAGCACATGCGTCACGAGGTACTTGTACAATGTGAACACTGACACACTGTTTGGTGATTTCAGCCGTGGCATTTAGAGATCAAGTTGAGCAGTGTGATCTGTGTTCACATCACTCCTACAGTGCACATGCAGATTAAGCAATGCAGCATTGAACTCATAATACAGTGATTAGTACAGCTTTTCTGAAGTTATAAAGTGCAGAGATGTATCATAGCAACTTGTGCCTTAAATCCCTAGTTTAGTCGCTTTGTAACAATAGAGAAAGTAATGTGTCCAAAATTAAAAGCTAAGAACTGAAAGTTCAGAGGGATTGAATATACAACATTTCTGATGTCATAAACTGTTCATTTCTAAGAAATCCATTGTTTTTCTATACCTGCCGCACTGACAGTACTTCAGTCCAGGTAAATCAGGGATCTATTCATTTGCTTATTGTAACTCATTCACAGGGACATGTATAGTGGATGATCTACATAATAGGCATATTGTCTTGAATAAAGTGTTACTTACCAGATAGAAACATAATCTTCAATACACTGAAGCTTCCTATAAGATCATTTTTATTTAAAATGTAAAACGACACCTATGTTTTTTGTAAAAGTCATTAAGTTTCCCACAACTTATTCATTTCAAAAGAGATAAAAAGAGGATGGTGAGGGAATGACTCTTTATGGCTTTATGCCTGTGAATATAAATTGCTTTTTTTTGCATGTTTTAATGTATTTACTGCATATTAGACATTTTACACATTATAATATGGAACTTTTTAAAATTGCAGTTTTTCCCACAACATTTGTCAGACCAAAAATTTGCACCACTGTGCTACATTAAACTTTAATGTTCATCAATACATTATTTTACGGCTTCAGTAGTTTTAATGTTCATTTATTTCAATTTCTGTTTTTTCATTCAGGTGTTTAAATTTGCTTTGCTCGATGTTAATAAATTTTACACTTGTGATCACATAGTTTCACATTTATTTATTTATTTATTTATTTATTTATTTATTTATTTATTTACTTCCTTACTTACTTACTTAAGGCAGAGGCAGATACGCATTACACAATTCAACCATGGCTACACTTCATGGAATTACATCCATTAAAGAAACATTATTTTGTAACTGATTGCCCATGAGGAGAATTTCAGATGTAGCTGATAAGCCTGTAGTGCTCACATGCAGGCTGTATGTGCATATTCTTCTTTAAGCATCACGTTCCACATGCAGTAGGCCATTACAGAGTAGCTCTCACTGTTGTACTTCAGTCTCATGAGTGGAAACAGTACTGAGAAGCTCTGGCAAAACAAATCATTCATCAAGCACTCTGATGTGTTTAACATAGTGTAAGCTATGTAACAGCTTAGCTTTCCTAATGGAAAGTCCAAGATGGGAAGTGCAAAACATCCCGTAGGCTACAACGAACAATATTATCAGGCAAATGTCCCTTATTTTGATTGAATCTTTGATGAATCACTAAATCTCATATGTCTGCCTTGTATTTTTTCTCATTTTTATTAGAATTTAACAGCTTGACATCCATTTTTTCATTTGGCTCCTATAGTTCTCTCTCGTTATAAGTCTAAGATTCTTAGGCAATGGATCAATGTTGTGGGCTGAAATGACACCTGAATGAGCACATTTTGGTTCTATGCTGTGCAGATTAACCTCCAGCAGAAATTAACTGCTTTTTCTAACAGTGGCAGGCAACAGAAGAACAGAAAGTATATTAACTATAAAATGGAAATTAAAATAAAGATTAAATGGGTGCCAAAGGTTGGTTAATTATTTGTGGCTCTACATTTATTTCACAAGTATTGTTCCCTACTGGAGTTTAAAATTAAATATCCAATGTTACGGCTTAATTTCCTCTTTTTTTTTTTCTTTCTTATCATTCCTACAGTGGAAAAGTGCTTTGTATCATTTCACTGTCTGTAACCATATAACATCATGTTTCTTAGGCAAAAGACACATAACAGGAGAATGATTCCTAGATTTGGTCCATAATTGTTTGCATTATTAATCATATACTGGATTTTAAATTGGTGTTAATGCTAACAATGAGGATCACTGTAATCTAACTGCATGTGCTTTATTAAAGGTTTGAGATTTGATTAGTTAACTATTAGAGTTAACTAAACTAAATAAAATTTATTCCAGCCTTTTACTACTTTTGTTGTTGTTGTTGTTGTTGTTTCTATACAGGATCCTTGCAATGAAACCAACCAGCCACTAAAACCCTCTTCAAATGTGATATTTTTGTATTTTGATTTACTTGTTCTTACCAAAGTTTATCAGATTCCCAGAGTAAACACTGTTTCATGTTTTGGCCAAAATAGCTATATTTCACCCAAAAGGAAATGTTCACAAGTCTTTTTAAAACCAAGGATGTTTTACATTACATTAAAAACAAAAAAACGTAGCATTAATTAATAAATTACATATTCAGTCATATTCAATAAATTTGTTAGAAATGACCAGAAGTGACAAAATAGGTTGAAATAAAGAGATATTAACTCAGAACAAGGACATGGAGCTATATTTTACCAAAATGATTTGGAAAAGTCTTTTTTAAAATCTTACATAGGCTGTATTCCTACAAATATCATATTGTGATCTACCTTGATATCTAAGTGTTTTCCTCACACAGTGAATGTCAGGCTTTGATCAAGCTGTTAGAGAGCAGTATGCTTTAGAGAAATGGACATAAACCTCATCAGTTCACTTTGTAATCAGATACCAGCTATCAAAATATCTGTAAAGCGTTTGTGCTTTGGTTTAATGGAATCATTAGAATGCCGTTTTCTCCATTTTCATTTTTGGGGATAACCAAGTTTGAAAATGCTAGTTGTAGTTGAGATACATGCAAAAGAAAACATTTCATTTCACCTTAATCAAAAAATGACTGTTAACTAGCACACTGATCATCTCACAGCTGGGCCAAATGTGATGCTAAATCATTTCTCCAAAGGGCAGAAATAACTCCTTCTCATGCGCATTCGTCTATATAATTCTCCCAATGTACAACTTAGCACTTAGACATGTAGATGTTTTGTGGAACATCCTACAGAGTGAAGATAAACTGCTGAATACATTGGGAATAATCCCAGGTTTTGTACTTTAGAAAAGCAAATGCACATATAATGCTCCTCCTAAATGCCATTTACATTGATATTTGAACTTATTCTGGATGGTGCAATAAGTCTTTATTTGGTCTATGCATTTTTTTTTTTCTGAGTTTCATCCAATGTAGAGATGATCAAGTCTTCCCTAATGTATGACTGTTAGGGATTTGGGAGGGACACATGCTTGCAGACAAACTGCTGTACATGCTTAGAGAAGAATGCTAACTGCCCTGTACAGTAAACACAAGCTAACAGATGGTCTCAATTAGCTTGTGTCACTCTGAATGACAAATTCCTATACCTTCCTACCCCGAAAAGGGCCAATTATGCTCTCTTGGCTATGGATGGCTGCTGGGATTTAATTTTCTTTCAATAAGGTGAAACTATAGAGATTTTAACCATGGATAGTCCCTTGTGCTTTTGTAGAATGCACTGTGAGTCATTTGTTTTGTCAACCTAAGTAAAATTCCCAAGTCCAGCCTCAGCAAGATCAGTGTCATGGAGCTCGGAAACAAGTCATGAATAATAAAGCAATTCAGTGTTAAATTTTGCACACAAGAGAGGATCAGCACAGCACATTTCACTGATGTGATTCGGTATGACTTTTTTTTTTTTGTTATGTTCTTCTATTCTCTACACTGCCAAATTTCCAATTCATTATTTCTATTCTCCTTGAATAAATTGCAATAATTAAGAAAAAAAAAAAAAAATCAGATGTTCCCTTGCTCCCAGTGTGTGACGTCTTCTGGAAAGTGTCCCAGCCTTTATTCTGTATACTCGATTATTTCCAAATGTCCTGAACAAGAGCTGCTCAATGAGAACATTGTCTTAAGATTTTCAAGATTAGATTTTTAGGGTCAGTATTAACTCAATTTAATGAGCTTGTCAACATTACAGTGTTTCCAGAATGGTCCATGAAAAAATTTATTTGCATCCTAATTGGATTTTTTTTTTATATCTGTCTGTCACAGAGACAGTCATGTGAGTGTGGGGCTAAAGAGAAAATCCCAGATGCGTCAGTAAGGACAGGAAAGTTTTGGCTGTATGAATACATGGATAATTTCAGCTCAGTGAATAGGTTTTAATTTAGCAAACCTCCAGAAGGTTCTCTGAATGTTTGTAGAACTTGCTGTGTTTGCTATATTTTACTATATTTTCCTGAAGTATTTATAATGCAGTACTAGGATGGTCAGGATTGAGTTGGTGAAATAATGGAAAACTAATTCAGTATTGATTTGATCTCCAGCAAGAGATCAAACTTTTTTATCAGCAGTTAACAGAAGACCCAAGTCTATTCAGGAACAAATACCATATTGGATGCAACAAAACTGAATGTCAAAAATAATATGAAAAAAAAACAAACAAACAAATAAATAAATAATTATGCAAAACCCATGTATCTTATGCTTTTGATTATGGAAAATAAGTTCATATGCAAGTGCTACTCAGTTGTTGGAGGGACAAATTCACCTCCAGTGATAAATTGCTGTTTAGCCAGCTACCAACAGCTGGTATTTGTATGCTGGCATAAATAATAGGTTGAAAAAAATTGTGTTGAAAACTAAACAAAAATAACCTTTGCATAAGAAGCTGCTAAACAATAGAAGCTTTGGAGAAGGATCTGTTATGGTTACGACTTAAGTAAATTTCGGATGCCAAAGTAAGAGCCAGGCATGAAGCTGATGATGTAAATTATATGAAATGTACTCATGCGACACAAAGGTTTTCACAAAACGAACACTTGTCACTATTGGGCTTTGTTTACTTAACATGATTGCAGATGTTATATACTGTATAGTTTCTTTACAGTTCTATATTCATTGGAAATCTTTGTGCCAGTTTTTTCTAATTGACTTTTGTTGATTATCATTGGAAAACAAATACACTCTATTCTTTTGGTGCATCTTTGTTAAAATGAGCCCCTGTGCGATCATTATATTTGTGCACTAATGATGTTGCCTTTCCAAATATAGTATTTGTATGCATACCCTCCACACATGTAATAATTCATAATCAGCCAGGGCTGAACTGGTAGCCCTGTTATGGCCAGTAGTAGCCTCCTGTCTCCACCTGCTCAACATAACCTAACAATACTGTATCATAGCAAAGCATAAAACAAACATGGGAACTAAGCAACAAGTCATTCACATACACAAATAATCTAATTCCTTTCACCTTTGTGCCTCTTTATAAATAGTTAACAGGAAGTCTGAGACTTTTGCCTAGTTGCCTGGTGGCTGCTGCTCTGTTAGAACTGACTAACTTCTAGTCAGAGTACAAAGAAAAGTTATGAAATGAACTTCTAAATCACCTCATGAAATTAGACATATCCTATTCAACATAATGCACATTTTCCACACCCTCCAGATCAATACAAAATATGTTAACAACATTAAGTTGGGCATTCCCTACATCTAAAAGGCAGAATCCTCCAGCTAAAGTGGCTAAATGGTGTTATTTATTTTTGAATAGAGCTGCACATCTTAGTTGCTGGTCCAGGTTCAAGTGCACTAAGGTCTCTGATAATTCTCCGCCTACTTTTAGCACTTAAGCAGCAATAAAAGAAGTAAATATCTACCAACTTTCCAGAAGAAAGGCATGGTAGATGTAGGAAGAACAAAGAGAGCAGCTACAAAATCCACATTAAGTGCTAGGATAAAGTGATCATTTAAAGTACAGATAAGAACAAAATTCAAAATACATAATAATAGAAACTAACCAGTGCAGTAGTATGAGTAACCACAATTTACTCTGATATATACACTATATTGCCAAAAGTATTCGCTCACCTGCCTTGACTCGCATATGAACTTAAGTGACATCCCATTCCTAATCCATAGGGTTCAATATGACGTCGGTCCACCCTTTGCAGCTATAACAGCTTCAACTCTTCTGGGAAGGCTGTCCACAAGGTTTAGGAGTGTGTTTATGGGAATTTTTGACCATTCTTCCAGAAGCGCATTTGTGAGGTCACACACTGATGTTGGACGAGAAGGCCTGGCTCTCAGTCTCCGCTCTAATTTATCTCAAAGGTGTTCTATCGGGTTGAGGTCAGGACTCTGTGCAGGCCAGTCAAGTTCCTCCACACCAGACTCTGTCATCCATGTCTTTATGGACCTTGCTTTGGTCACTGGTGCACAGTCACGTTGGAAGAGGAAGGGGCCAGCTCCAAACTGTTCCCACAAAGTTGGGAGCATGGAATTGTCCAAAATGTCTTGGTATGCTGAAGCATTCAGAGTTCCTTTCACTAGAACTAAGGGGCCAAGCCCAGCTCCTGAAAAACAACCCCACACCATAATCCCCCCTCCACCAAACTTTACACTTGGCACAATGCAGTCAGACAAGTACCGTTCTCCTGGCAACCACCAAACCCAGACTCGTCCATCAGATTGCCAGATGGAGAAGCGCGATTCATCACTCCAGAGAACGCGTCTCCACTGCTCTAGAGTCCAGTGTCGGCGTGCTTTACACCACTGCATCCGACGCTTTGCATTGCACTTGGTGATGTATGGCTTGGATGCAGCTGCTCGGCCATGGAAACCCATTCCATGAAGCTCTCTGCGCACTGTTCTTCAGCTTTGGAGGTCTGCAGCGATTGACTCTGCAGAAAGTTGGCGACCTCTTCACACTATGCGCCTCAGCATCCGCTGACCCGGCTCCGTCAGTTTACGTGGCCTACCACTTCGTGGCTGAGTTGCTGTCGTTCCCAAACACTTCCATGTTCTTATAATACAGCTGACAGTTGACTGTGGAATATTTAGGAGCGAGGAAATTTCACGACTGGATTTGTTGCACAGGTGGCATCGTATCACAGTTCCATGCTGGAATTCACTGAGCTCCTGAGAGCGACCCATTCTTTCACAAATGTTTGTAAAAACAGTCTGCATGCCTAGGTGCTTGATTTTATATACCTGTGGCCATGGAAGTGATTGGAACACCTGATTCTGATTATTTGGATGGGTGAGCGAATACTTTTGGCAATATAGTGTATATAGAAAGGGTAATGACATGGTAAAAGAAAGCCTGGCTATATCTATACCCATATACACAGACTCAGCATGAGAGTAAGTACTGCTGCGGTTTTAGTTATTTAATTTATGTTTATAAATCAACTCACACCCACTGTTTGCAGAATAATGGATTATGTAATGAATATCATATGCTGAATATGTTCTCCTAGACATCTGATGCTGCAGTGCATGCTCCTTTTCACTATCTGAGATGAAGTCTGTGGTGAAGAGACATGCCATTGGACCTCTACATCCTCCTGGTGGTTCACTGCATATCAGCCTTTCTTGTGTTTGGGCTGAAGTTTGGTGTGATCCTTTCTTTTTTAATGGTTTTCCATGGACTTTTACCACCACTTTGCAGCTACATCAGCAGGCAGCCAGACATCCATCATAGCAACTCTATATATCAAAGGTATGCTTTGGTCATCCAACCATATTAGATTTATGTTTATGTTTGTGTGCTGATGGATTGTGGGTGGGAATCACTCACATTAAGTTATTTTTAATGTAGTTGTGTCTATACTTTGGTTTGCTCTCTTGAGCTTAAAACATTCATGAGGTTTCTTGGATTAATGCTGTCACTCTGATGTGTCCAGAGAAACTGCATGTTTGCATTTCCGGGATAACACCTGTGTCTTTTACCACCAGAGGGCAGCTGCTGATTAAAATTCTTACCCAACTTTGCATGAATCTCTTGTGGCCTTGCAGAGACTGATTAGTATTTCATAAGAGCAAACTCCACAAATGTCAAGACGTGCTTCTGTACAAACCTTTCATCACACGCCATCTTGACAATCTGTGAACTACCGCGTGATTTCTGCACTAAGCATCACTTGTAATCTCTTGACATTTGTGGAAGTCATGTTCCTCAGAAGTAGCGTCAAACAAAGTTCAGCTGATCAAAGTGCAGCAAAGCAAAAGTCCCTATAAAATAAATGATTTCTTATTTTTCTTCAGCTGCACTCATTATATTTGATTTTATGCCCTGTCGGTGTGTTATAGCTTTAACAGTTTAGTATTTCAATTTCATTTTACATGTATAGCATTTTTAACAATAGACATTATAGAACTGACCTGTACAGTACAGCATTCTGAACAATAGACAATAGTACCTCACAATACGTCTCACTTCTCTCATTTATGCACAGGCTACAGAATGCTGAATGTAGTATTAGATTCAGAATTGGCAAGCTTAAAGCAATAGTGTCAAGGAAAAACTCCCTGAGACATCATGAAAAACTCAAAAGGGAACCAATTTTCTTCTAAATCTTTCTACAAATATCCTGTAAAATCAGTATGTTCAATGTGTATGATGACATTGTGATTAAGAGCAGAGGGACTACCACAGGACAATATTTATGAACACAACAGGTACAATTCTACGCCGTTCAGGTGAGATTATCCACTGAAGCAAGGATGATGGTTCATGAAATGCGTTTCCTGTGTTTCTCTGATTCAGCTCCAGCTGGCTCTGCATTCAGTGCATGTATTGGCCACGGAGTTATGGTGATGCTGGGAGGCCTGCTGAGCAGTGTGGGCATGGTGGCTGGAGCATACACTCAAAATCTGCTCCAGCTTTACATCACTGTGGGCTTTCGGACAGGTAAAAGGACTGCCACTGAGAAACATCTCGCTATCTGACTTATCGCTCTCTTTCTCCCCTTAGTCCTGCTATTTACTTTTGTCTTATTGAATTTCACTTTGACATTCAGAGTGCTGGGCAGAAACCACACCTGCCACAAGCCTTTGTTGTGTTTTGTTTTAATTAAAAAGTCAGATTGGTGTGCTTCATTTTAACACCAGTCAGCAGACCAAAAAATGTGGGTTGAAGAAATACAAAAATGTACAACTATTCATTGTATTTGTATTCACAGAATTGTACATCTGACACCACAACGATAGGGTAGATCTCAACAACAGTCGATTAGATTGTGAACTGTTGAGGGGAAAGAATAAATCTGGTTAATAATTTAACCAAGGAGGTCACTATTAATTTCTAAGAGCAAAGGGTGTCAGTGGAACTGATGTGAAAGTTCTTGGGTACCTGCATCACCAAGACCCTCAACTGGTTCAATATAGCCCATTATATACAATAATGTAATACTAAAAACTACTTTACTATACTATTACTATAATACTGATATGTAATGAAAAATAATCTGAATACTCCACTATCTGATAAATTCAGAATAGGAACCTGAGTTCACAGCTATACATCGCATTCAATAGTATCATCATCTGGTAGGGCTTTCAGAGTGTAGTGATTATTTCCCAGATCTTTACAGACAGCAAATTCCCTCTATACAGAACATTTTCAACAAATGCTGCACACAGAATTATTAAGATCCCCAGTCATCCTTGCCACTCTCTCTTGATGTTAGAGATATAATAGCATCTCTATGCACTAAAAGAGCTTCCTTTCACTGCCAATATAGCCACTGAACAAAACTGAACTTACATAATTAATATTGCAGAGGAATTTTCAAACCACTAGCTTTTTCGCTATGCACTTTTGCCTGCTCCGACTTGGGGATTGCGTGGGGGTGATTAGAGTTTTGCTTTGCTTAATAGCCTTTCTTTTATCATTATTGGCTTTTTATTTATGTATTAAGGGTGTCATAATGTGACAATTTAGACTGATGCATCAATTTTTCTCATAAATCTAATTAACTGATAGATAGATAGATAGATAGATAGATAGATAGATAGATAGATAGATAGATAGATAGATAGATAGATAGATAGATAGATAGATAGACAGATAGATTAGTTAGCAATTGTCAATATGTGCAAATAAGGTAATTAAAAAAAAGTCCAGTAGCAGCAAGAGAGATATGTCAGGAGAATAAGAGAAAATCAAATATACAGAATATGTGATTTGCACCTAAATCTGATTCAGTAGTCCTTCCCTATGTCATGATCAACTGCAAATTAACAGGAGGTCGACCCCAAGTTCTGACCAGTGCTGGTCACATATTTATCCAAGACTACTAAATCAAATCTTATCATATCATATAGCAGATTCACAGGTTATCATCAAATATTAAATTGTTATCTTATTAAATGAAATCATGTCGTATCATGTGAAAGGCTGAGGTTTACACTCCTACTATTCATGTTTGATGTATTAAATTATTGGTGTTCACTTTAGATGTGTATACAGTATGTTTTTCTATATTCTTTCTATTAAGTATTTTCTGTATTATCTCTCTGCCTGTTACTTCTCCTTGAAGCGTCAGTCCTAAGTAAGCGTTTCATTATTGTAATACATTGTACCTATTCTGCATTTATGACAGCTATGACCCTATATTTAAACTGCCTTTGTTTTGTGATACAATGCCCTCTTTACTCTGTTCTCTACAGGTTTTGGCAATGCTCTGACCTGGACCCCCACTGTAACCATGCTGGGCTGCTATTTTGAGAAGCAGCAGCCTGTTGCCAAATTTCTTTCCAGCGCAGGTGAATGAATCGTCACTTTCCTTTTCACACCTTTCTTCCAATTTCTAGTGGACCATTATTCCTGGAGGGGTGCCATGCGAGTGTTGGGAGCTGTGCAGCTGCGCATGTAAGTGTGGTGCACTTCTGTGGCCACTGACTGTCCTCTCTGATGAGCGTTCAACAGATCCAGGCAGACTCAATCTACAGTCCCTCTCCCAAATACACCATGAACCACAGGAGGCTCCTAACTCACGAACAAAGTCCAGCAGTAGACCAGAAGCCCTAAGAAGAAAGATTCTACACTATGTGGACTCCACTCTGTTAATTGCCAACCCTCATGTCAGGGTTTACTCATTGTTTGGCTTGTTTGCAGTTTTTGATTTCTTTGACCCTGCTCTATTTCTTGTGCCATATTACAGTTTTTTAAAGAAATGGTCTTTTAGGCCTAAGCAATTGCATTTTATTGAAGTGCAGTCATGACCGTAATAGCACCAGTATTGCCTTCAAATCTCTCACTGAATAAAAATGCTGTGAAGCTTATAAGGATTTAAACTATGCTCAATATGACTTAGAATGCAGAAAGAAAAGAGCCTTACACAGAATCAGTCAAATACCATTTCTCTCTCTCTTCCTCTCTGACATGGCTGTGTTAATTTCATGCATTATTGGTTACAGGATAAATGTTCTTTCTTATCCTTTGTCATAGCTGTTTCTAACACAAATTTATGGCATGTTTTATAGAGTGTAACTCTCCTCAAGTTCTCCATATGCAATATGTAGCCTTGCTCACAAACAATATTCTCACAATATATCACAAGAGCATGGCAATGGCACCAAATCAATCAAAGTGGTAGTGAGAAACAGCACTGCATGCTGTGGCAGCAATCATCGGTGGTAATTCTTTGTGTCTGCCAAACAGTGTTAAACTTGTGTCATTTAAACAAACAAACAAAAATCTTTAGAGTAAAAGTATAAAAATTATCTGAAATGATTTGTGCAGTTATGCAGTAAATTAGTTTGTCTAGATGCTAGCACATTAATCCAGACTCTCAGGCTGTCATTTGGAATGCAGAAATTTTGTCAGTACTTTAGGATATACAGTATATGCACTCAAATAACTTATTAAAATGAGACAAGAATCAGAAAACCAGTCACTTTATACAAGCTGTGCTGCACTTATGCCCTCAAATTAGCATTCAGCATGAAGCTGCACAAATCATGCAGCAAAGAAAAGTGTTGCTAAAATAGGATCCAGTGTGCAGGCTAATCTCTTTATTGTGATTTTACTCTTAAGCTGGTTTAACACACAATGAATTTTGAACACTGCTTGAATAACGTTAAAAAATGTCACCTCTACGTCTCCAGGAGGCTTTATAGACAAAACCAGCAGCTTTAGTGCAGGCTTTCTGAAGGCAGGCACTACTCTTATAATCACTACAATGCTCTGGCTGCATCAGATTACCAGGAGGCCACATGGCAAACAAAACTAAGAAATACCTTCTTCAGCTGAGAGAAAAGTTTAAAAAGCAAAAAGAAATAATGGAGTGGAATGGTAATGTAGAAACATCTGGAGTAATGATTTCAATTACTGCTATATGCTGTGACTGACAGTGTGGAACTCGGCAAAACTACTGTAATTATGATTTTGAATTAATATGACATGTACATCAACCTCAATGTGTGTGATGATCTATCCCTATGAGAGTTCTCCTAAGGAAGCTAAGTAGCAATGTGGCTTGTGTCACTTGTAGTTTGTTGCTTGTGCACTGTCCAGATCTTCTTTTTTTCTTTTTTTTTCTTTTAAGCTCTGAGAAATGATAATAGGTATATAAGCTCATGGAGCACTTTATTAGGAACACTATACTAGTACAGCTTCAATTCTTTGTGGCATGGATTCCACATTTGAGATTCTGGTCCATGACATGACTGCATCACACAATTCTTAGAGATTTTTTAAGGGGAACTTTCATGCTATGAATCTTGTTCAACCACATCCCAAAGATATTCCTTTGGATTTAGATCCGGTGACTGGGAAGACCACTGAAAAAGTCATTGTCATGTTCATGAAACCAGACTGAGATTACTTTTTCCCTTTGTGACATGGTGCTTTATTATGCTGGAAGTAAACATTATCAGATAAATTGTGGAAATGAAGTCAGTAACAATACTCAAATAGTCTGTGGCATTCAAGTGATAACTGATTTAACAGCTAAAGTGTGACAAGAAAACAATCCCCACACAATCACACCACCTCCACCAACCTGGACTGCTGACAGGCAGGATGTGTCCTTGGATTCATGCTGTTGAAGCCAAGTTCTGACCTTACCATCTGTGTACCTCAGCAGAAAAACAGACTACATTTTCTAGTCTTCACTTGTCCTGTTAAAGAACTGTCAAATACCGGACGTTGCTGGCCCATGTCTGCACGATTTATATGCACTGCCTTGCTACCACATGATTGGCTGATTAAATAATTTGTATCGGTTTTGTACAAGCTTCACTGGCAGATTAGCAAAGCTAGCTAACTGTACTAGAATATACACTCACTCGACGTAGCAACCATCTTTGCTGCTTTAATTTGCCTCTATAGACATTTAATAAGATCCTGTATATAAAAAGAGAAGATAAAATTACACAGTTATAAGTTTTTCTTCTGTTTTTTAAACAGTAAATGGTAACTAATCCCAGTGGTCTAATGAATCATTCGAGCCAATTGTTAGAATTTGTCAGCTCACTGTTTCATACCTAATTTGCATAGAATTGAGAAAATGTTGCTTGCATTGCTGTTGTTTTGTTACTGAAATTGTGGCTCATTGTCATGCGCCTACATGGAAAACTAATGGTCTCCTTTCTCTTTGTCGCTTATTAGTGTGGATGTGGGGAAAGGCCTCATGCTGCTGCCTTATCCACCGACACCAAGGTTCATGAAGATCATTTGCAATATAGAATTGCATAAGCAACACATAGTACATTGATACACAGGGTAAACTCACGACTGTAAACTTCTGAAAAATGTCCTCCCACATGCTGCAAAATACCCACTGTTCAATTAATACCTATAGTGTTTATACAAATGAACACAAAACTGAGGTGTTAATTAAACACAGTAAGACTTTGATGCAGAAGGTGATAATTCAGCACTCAGGATGATGATATTCGAAGCAAAGTGTTCTACCTTTGTACAAAAAAAGTTCCTGAAAGCTTCTTTGGATTGTTAAGTTAGCTTCCTACATTTGAATTTACATTTACATTTAAAGCTCATTAATACTTCTGTCTAGAGAATATCCCTTAGTACAGTGTCTATAAATACTATCAAGCTTAATCATTGTTAGAGAGAAGTTGGGAAAGTACTGTGCTCATTCCTACATCAATTCCAAACTAGATCCATGAAACTATCCAAAAAGTGAATGCTTTATAAATGATTATGCTATTTACTATAACATGCTAGAAATCTTTATACAAAATGCATAAAAACACAAGATCTAATTGTTTATTAAAAGGATCGTTTGTAATATTTGCAGTGATGTACTCTCCTTAAGAATGTACATTTATATGACAAAACTATGCCTTAAATGCCTTTCAGTGTGCAGATACATTTTCTTTGTACTTTTCCAGAGTGTGGTGTTTGGGAAGGTATCTTTGGTACCTACTCAGGTTAAAATCATGTTCAGCAATAAATGGCCTTTGTTTCCAAATGTCTTTGGCTTTGAGAGTATACGCATCCAAGGGGTCCAATCTAGAAACCTTTAACTGATAAAAACCTTTATTCAGTAAACTGGTTTTGAACAACTAACTGAAGCTTTGTAAAGTTAACCTTTCATCTAAGAATGTACAAACCTCAAATATTCCTACATTTAAATCATTTGGAGTAAGGAGATTTAGGCAAGGAGGAAGGCTTTTTCTGATTGCCCTCTAGTGCTGATCAGGGGTAAGCACTCAGAGCTGTATGTCCTACAAATCAGACCAGTGCTACAATTTCCATATCTAATCTGCGCCGGTTATATAGTGATCATATCGTAATCGTTTGTGAAAATTTTCCTAAATCCATAAAGATAAGTGGCCTCCATAATCAAATTGTGTATAATGTTCTTTCCAGGCCCTGACGAGGCTCTGACGCTAATGCACTCTGTAGTAAGTGCTATCTCTTAGACACATAAGCCACACATGTTTCTTGTTTATTCTGTGTTATGAAAGAGGATGCAGCCTCTCAAAGCAAAATCATTTGTGCAGGATTTTAAAGCATACTTTCGAGAGAATATAAGAGAATATCTTTTCCCAACATCTGATGTTTTTGGTGTTTTTTTTTCATGGTTTACACAGATAAGTGACTTTTAAACCAGAAAATATCTGAACGCTTATGATAGAAATCTGACTCTTGGAATAACACAAATAGGTTCGGCTTCATCGCCTCTATAAATCTTGTGAAATAAACGACGCACTGAGGCTTGGCTGTAGTAAGCAGATTTACAAACAAAAGGCCTGCAGTCTTTAAACATATATGTTCCTCTCTCTCTCTCTCACACACACACACACACACATTATACAAGAAATTATAGCACTCATCTATTTTCACGATTTTTTATATCAGGGGTTCTCAGGCTTTTTGGAGCCAGTGTGCTCTTTAACTGTTCTTTTCACCGATTAATTTTATGAACAATAATATATATATCGACCCCACACTGACCTTTCATTTAGTCTAAGTTTATTATTCATTTATTCATCTCAAAGCATACTAATTAGTAACTATTAAGAATGTTCTCAGGAACTACAGTGAAGGTTAGAAAAGTATAGAATGTAAGTCTGGATCTCTTGATAAGTCATGAGAGTTTTAGGGGATGAGTGTCATTATTAAATTCACTTTAATTACCTGCTGAATGTGGATACAGCTCCCTAGGTGTCAATAGCATGTTAGATCTTCCCTTAAAGGGATTTTTTTACAACCGAAGCACTAGTACAGAAGCAAAAGTACAGTCTCCCTCTCTCTGACACACACACACACACACACACACACCATTTAGAGAAGGAGGAGTACCCTCCTATTATCAGATAAAATGTGAAAAGCAAGATCAAACAAAATTGCCCCCACATTTCCGTCCTCACATCTAAAGATCCTGTTCCGGGGGGGAAAAAACAAAAAGCTTTTAGTCCTTTGAACCATTTAACCTTCAATCAACCCTTTGGTTCTTGGCCTCTTACCTGCGGTTTGTGACTCTAAACAAATTAAATATGCTTTCATATTGCCATATGTAATTGTGAATTCATTTTTAAGATGGTTTGATTGTTGATATCTAATCTTACACACCACATTTTATTTTCTGTAATTTGAAAGTCCAGATCTCATTTAACATTGTTGTGTTTCCAGACTGACGGTGCCTAGAATCTTCCTAACAAAACCAATTCTCATGTCAAAGCAGATGTGGTTGTTTATGTCTGTCTCTTCTGCCATCCAAGGAATTGGAAGGAAAAAAAAAACAGTCGACACACAAGGCACGCAATGCCACCTGGATGTATCCTGAGCCATTTTTTTCTGCCGAGCTTGCATGGACAGTGTCCTCTTTGAAGTTCCTAATTGGAAACAGTTGATTGACAACAGCTCCATAGGATCCTCACCACATATGCCAATCTTAAACTCTCCCTTTTAAGCCAGGACCCCTAAATATGACCTGGAGGGTGGACTCCCTGCCAGCTAGGTCCTGTAGAAACAGCCAAATGCTTTCTGTGTGACCTCTCTCGCATGGGTCATTTTGTGGAATTCAACTTGGCTGCAATTCAAAGAGTTTGAACTGAGAGTGTATGATTGAAGGATTAAGCGATAGAATACTGTAACAGTGCAGTAGCTTACAATAAAACAATCAACAGGAGAGACTTCACTGAGAACCACTGGAAGGTTAAATAATGAAGGACACCATCAGGCCACCAGGACGGACAGAAAATCAGAAATAGGAACCGTGCTGAGTAAAAGAGTGAAGTTAAAAACAAGAGAAAAATCAATTGCAAGGGAAGGAAAAACCACAGCAGGGTACATTCTCTTTATCTTTTCCCTTCTCTCTGTTTTTTCTCTCTCCTCTCTGCACCTGAGGTGGCTAGGTGGTGCTGATTAGAGC
This sequence comes from Hemibagrus wyckioides, assembly GCF_019097595.1. Lineage (NCBI taxonomy): Eukaryota > Metazoa > Chordata > Actinopteri > Siluriformes > Bagridae > Hemibagrus > Hemibagrus wyckioides. The sequence continues at coordinate 21,066,976 of NC_080713.1, forward strand.
AGATGAAGGAATATTGCCTAATTCCTAGTGATGGGGACAGCTGTAGGAGGTTAGGATAATGAGCTCGTAGTGGGGCACTGACTCACAGGCCTGGGTGGCTGTAAAGCTAAACTGCATTTCAAAGACTTTTCTCTGGCTAAACGGAGAAACCCTAAACGAATGAAGTCTGTTAGGGGCATGTCACATATTATTTCAGTGCTACTTTAATGGGACAAATTGGACAGCACTACACAAACAATAAGCTCTATAAAACAAATCTATAGGTTATTTTTTATATTGTTTCTTTTCTACTTCTATTAAATTTTCAAAAGCAATTTGCTTTTCACTACATAAAATATTGATTTTAAGTAAGGTAAAGACATTTTCATTCCTTCATTGTCTATACCCGCTTATTCCTAGGACTCCTAGGGTCACGGGGGTCTGCTGGAGCCTATCCCAGCGCACATAGGGCGAAAGGCAGGGGTACACCCTGGACAGGTCGCCAGTCCATCGCAGGGCCACACATAGACAAACAACCACACACACTCACACCTATGGGCAATTTAGAATTGTAAAGACATTTTAATATAGATATTTACATATTTAAAATACACCGATCAGGCATAACATTATGACCACCTGCTTAACATTGTATTGGTTCCCCCTTTTGCTCCCAAAACAGCCCTGACCTATCATGCACTGTGTATTCTGACACCTTTCTATCAGAATCAGCATTATGTTCTTCAGCAATTTGAGCAACAGTAGCTTGTCTGTTGGATCGGATCACATGGGCCAGTCTTCACTCCCCACGTGCATCAATGAGCCTTGGCTGCCCATGACCCTGTCATCAGTTCACCACTCTGCCTTCTTTGGACCACTTTTGATAGATACTGATCGCTGCAGACCAGGAACAACCCAGAAGAGCTTCAGTTTTGGAGATGCTCTGATCCAGTTGTCTAGCTATCACAATTTGGACCTCACTCAAATCCTTACACTTGCCCATTTTTCCTGCTTCTAACACATCAACTTTGAGGACAAAATGTTCACTTGCTGCCTAATATATTCCACCCACTAACAGGTGGCATGATGAGGAGATCATCAGTCTTATTCACTTCACTTGTCAGTGCTCATAATGTCATGCCTGATCCGGGTATATACCATTAAAACTTTAAGAAAAACCTATTAATCAACCGAAAAGTATGTTGACAAATATTCATTATACCCATATGTTCTTGTTGAATATCTCCATCCAGATTTAGTCCCTGTCCAGTTGGAATAAGCTCCACTCTTCTGGGAAGGCTTTCCACTAGATTTTGACATGTGGCTGTGGGGTATTTGTGATCATTCATCCACAAGAGCATTAGTGAGATAAAATACTTCTAAAATCATATAATTAATGCTTGAATCCACTTAACATCTTACACCTCTCATTTGCTGAAGACCACAAAAGAAAAAAAAGTATGCACTTTCATTGTTTTTTTCTTTAAATAGAATCTTTATGTCGTTACCATGGATGCTAGATGTGTATTTGCTAATTCTATGCTAATGCAACACTGTTACTTTTAAACCCGTTACACATTTTTAAATCTCTATGCACATTTTCTTAGATCCATTATTGAGGAATAATTTTGCATTTCACATTGCCAGGATTCATACAACTCAGACCAGCAATGCCTACATGCAGATTCTAGGTATTTATATTAGACACACAGACAGTGAAATGAATGAAGACTAAACAGGAAACTCTGATGCCCATGTGGCATTTTTTTCCCATTACCATCAGAACATCCTCACTTGAGGAGATAGATTTATCTCTCATCTCTCTCTAAAAAAAATTGAATGGCGCCAGGCCTTTTGTTTCCTTTATCAAGACGTAGATCATGAAGCTTATTTGCACACATGAGGCAGATAAACTCCCAGGTTTAAACAAATGCTCTCAGGCTGGGGGTAATCACTTATTTTCCAGCACTGCGTCCTGCTGCAAATCTGCAAACCTGTGGCGATCAGATAAATTAGTTGACTCTAAAGCCATCTTAGAAGGGTAGCAGATATGCTGTCACAATTTTTCAGTGTGTTAAATAAAAACATGTTATATATGAAGGGATGTATCATATCAGGGATCTCCTTTAAAGTCAGGTGTTGATTACTGTAAAGAAAAAATATATGATTAATATAAGCCTTAAAATATTATCTTGTGGCTTTAATATCATGTGACTTTAAAAAATACTCACCTCAGTAGCTTAAACATATAAGCAGCAATGAAATATATAGTAAAGTAGCCTGCTTATAAAAATATTTTTATATAATACATATTTGCACACACACCCTTTCCCGCACAGGCACTATGGAATGAGAAAATGGTTCACAGCAAGATCACTTAACCATTCATGATTAAATTCTCACATTTCATGCCAACTCTCATCTTCATATGGTTCACTTCTGCTCAGCAGATGTTTCTGACTGTACAAGCAGAAAAAAAGGGTGTGCTGGAATTTACAGAAAACCACTAAGCTTTCACATCTCCATATTCAGCATCAGTATATCAATGTTAATGAGTCTGTACTCATAATCATCATCATATTGGGAAATGACCGACCTGACCATGGTGTCTGCTCCACCCAGTTCCATCTGGTTGAGTCCAGCTGGAGCACGAGCAAGTTGGGAGCATGGGAATGTAGCATAACCTCTATGAAAGCAAAGACACACCCGTTTTTTCCCGGAGAAAGCCTCTGTTCAAAGAAATATCTCTATCACACTCTGCTTATTTATTATATTGTTGAGAATACTGATTATTATTAATCAATACCAAAACATAAATAATGATGAAGTTTAATTTGTTTGGTTTGTGTACACATTTTCATACTTCATAGTAACAATTTAAAATTATCACAAGGCCATATTCACTGTGCAATGTTTGCTTATATATATATATATATATATATATATATATATATATATATATATATATATATATATATATATATATATATATATATATATATATATATATGTGTGTGTGTGTGTGTGTGTGTGTGTGTGTGTGTGTGTGTGTGTGCAATGTGAGTTGTTTTTTAACTAAGCGCTTTTTTCCTGTGTTCAGAAAAAACAACTAAAATCATGTTGATTTGCCAAAATGCTAATTCCAATTAAAGAGAAATCAAATTGATCTGTTTTCCCTGATCACTGTTCAAAAGGCTATTGTCATTACCCATGCTGTGCAATTTGATCAAAATGCATGCTGTGAAATTTTTCATCGACTGCTGAGATCTTCTTTTTGAAAGGACATGCTCATGCTAGAGCATCCTCACTGTGAGAATAATACACAGCTCCTAACTGCTCATTTCTTGCATCTTCACTTTTTTTTTTCTCTCCCTGAAATCTCACTTATCTCTAGGCTTGGCCATGTCTCTCTGCAGTAAAATGGATAGTGACAGTGATTTGAGCTGTCTTTTTTTTCCCTTTCAACACTTTCAAAGTGGTTCATAGAGAGTCAGGCACAGAGGGGGGTGCCCTACTTTAAGACTGAACATTTATGTTCAAAGCCAAATGGCCCCTTTTCTGTAGTTTAACACACATCATGCTTACCCCATGCTTACCCCATGTGAAAATCCACTCTGACATTATGACTCTCCATAAACACACACACTGTCCCTGGATTTAGCAGATAGAGTACACATAAGTACACTCCAAAAATAAATATACTTTTTCCTTCACCTTATCCTTGTATCTCATAATCCTGGATTGTATCCTCTCTCTCTCTCTCTCTCTCTCTCTCTCCACGTGAAAGAACCATGTGCATGCCATGCCAGGAGACATGTTTAACCCCTCCTCAAAATATCCAACACAGAGGCAGCTGCCTCATTCTTCCCTCTCTTTTCTCTACTCCTCTTACTTTCCTTCCCCTCACTCCCCCCACCTCCCCCACTGCTTCTCCTCTCACCTTCCCTCTAGTTTGTTCTCCCAGACGTGAAGCACTCTTCAGTAAGAGCGAGTTCGTGTAAGTGCAACAAGGACAGAGACCTCAAGCCAGAACTGGTTTACAGGCTTTGGGGCAACCACAAGGAAATACACGCATTCACTCACACGCTCACTTACACACAAACTCCAAAAGGAAACCACAGTATAAACACACACACACAAAAAAAAACTGTCAACAGTCTAGACAGCAGGACAAAAACTTCAAAGTGTGGGAGTCGAAAGGAGAGCAAGAAGAGGAGAAAGGAGAGAAAAGAGAAGAGCGAGTGGAGGAGAAAGGCCATGGCAGACACACAGATCCCAAGCCGGCTAGCTCTGATCGTCTGTCTGCTGCTGCTCGTCACCAGCACAGAGAGCAAACGCAGGCTCAGGAGGAGAGGACTCAGCCAGAAGGTCAGGGTCAAACATTTATTTATTTAAAGCATATCTACAGAGATACCCTGTAATTACTGACTCGTGAAAATGAGCAAAAATTAATCTATAAAGTCAATGTGAAATATTTTAAGATTATGTATTGTTTTATTTTTAAGTTTTTTTCTAGTTTTAATAATATTCCTGGGGCTGTTAACTATCTTAACTTTTGACTTAATTAAAAAAGCTTGGTCTCAAAATTGTTGGTACCCCACAATTAAGGTGCTGTGAAGCCTCCCTTGGAGAGAATTAGCACAATGTTTCCTCTTCCACTTTATAAAGTTTAGGGACATGTATAGAGATCTTGGTCCACTCTGCCAAAAAGAGGCATCTTTGCATGTAGAATTCATACAGATCAAATCTGGAAACTAACATACCATCTGTCTCTTTTGTGAAGAAGAGATTGTACATACATGCAACCTCAAATTTTAACACCAATATATAGTCAGAGAAAATATTTTTACTTTAAATCAGGGAGTTTTTATGAGAATGGTCTTTTTTTTAATGGAATATAAATTGTTTCTCCATTTGAGTGGAAGTTTTGAATTGCAATATGTAATGTTTCCTTCATTTTCATGATGGGTGCCAATACTTTGAAATTGACTGTACTTGTCAGTTTAATGGGTTTTGGACAGGAAAGCTGGAATGATTCACATAAGCCTTAGGGTCAATTGCCCTAGTAGTTGATTCCACAGAATATATAGAATGTGTGTGTGTGTGTGTGTGTGTTCTCAGTCTTTCAAAGTGGAATTTGTTTTGACATCTGCTTTTTAGCTAACGTGAGCACAATAGAGGCTAAAGAGGTACAGCATTTGAGATGCTGCACAGCTCTATCATTCTGGCACGCACACTTTTAACAAAGCTGGTAGAATAAGGACAAGTAGAGGCACTGGTACATTTATTCATTCTTCCCCTATAAAAACATCAGGCTTTTTATCTTTCCTTTTTTTTCTTTCTGGATCTTTGCAAAATCCTTCACATGAAATGATGAAGCAGGGTTGGACTATACTGCACGGTTAAGGCAGCTGGCCATAAGTAGTTCTCTCTATCTTCAAAACCCATAAAGCAGAAGCTAAGAAGGTGACCTTTCCTACAATGAAGTTTTTATTGCAAATAAAGAGTCATTTGTGGATATGCTTGTCAAGCCAGCACTGTTCTCTGTGTGGGCCTGATAGAGTCCAGGAAACTGTGTGGTCCACCTGGCACTGAGCTTCCTCTTGATTATAAGCAGCAATATGCATTGTAGAAATGCTAATAGCTTTTTGGGATTTGTGCACACATGACCCAGCAAAAAATTCTGCAAGCCTAAGCAAAAATACGCCACATTAACAGCACTGAATGTTCACTAAATTTCACATCCTGCAGTCAGTGAGGAATGTGGAAATAAAAAAAAAAACCCATTAGATTAAGACTTGATTAAGGGTCAAGCTGGAGTTCCTAACCTTTAGTCAGTCTTTAGTGACACGTTGGACTTGTCATGAAGATTCACTACACAGTTTCAGCTTCAGTAGAAAGAGAGAGAGGGTACCGTAGAGGCATGGCTGAAGGAACAGAAAAGGCAGAACTAGCCGTCACACTGCATGGCTTTTCTCATAGCATTTTGCAGGCCTGGGTAATAAATCAACATGTGTCTGAGAAACATTCACCAGAAATATATACAGTAGGTATGTGGGGGAAGGTAAAAGAACAAGATGGATGAAGGAAAACTCAGAAATACTTTTTCTGTATGATCCAAACCAGGAATTGGTGACTGAGAGAAAAACGTGTAACTACCAGTCTCACTGCTTGCGTTGCTGTTTATCTTGGGTTAAGAAAATATTATAAGCAGATACTTTGTTGTGCATATAATGCGCGCCAGGGCATGTACAAGGATGTGTGACCTCCACAGCATCTGTACACTCCTATTTATCTCGCAGATCCAGACTGATTTTGACAGCAACAAAAAAGAGGGCAGATGTTTTGGGCAGATGTTTTGGGCAGAGGCTCACACAATGTCTGTCAGTTTCACTATGATGTTTTCCTGCTGCCCCAAACACTGGCAATGCAACCACATCATCTGTAGGCTGTGTTTATAGAAAGCTTCTCAGCAAGCAGAAAATGACAGAACATTCAGTGAGTATTTCAGATGTTCTACAAAAGTTAGTTCTGGCTAGGAAGGTTGCTCAACGTTCTTTTCTGTAGATGTATTTTTAAAACATGACATTCTGGAATAGTGTAAATGTCTGTGCAAATAAGATGTTGCAGCTGTGCGTAAGGACAGTTCTAAACATCAGATTTATTCTTGGACCCAAAAGATCCTAGAATGTTAATGTTCTGCTAAACTAAACTTGTTAGCTGGGATGTGTGTGAGGTAGAACATTAAGATTATCTAACCAGTGGAGGGTAGAACCCACTGAACAGCATTGGGATGAATCACAATGCCGATTGTGCCCCAGTGATTTCACTGTGTGAAATGAGCTGAATAGAATTCCTTCAAAGAAAACAATCAGCAAACAACTTCAGAGTCATCTAAGGAAATGTCTGTACACCAGACCACATGCCAAATGATTTTGGAAATATGTATTCTTTACAATTATATATATAGTATAGAAAGATTTAAAAATTTCACAAAATGTGTAAATTCACATAAATAAACATATAGGGGTGGTGGTAGCTCAAGTGGTTAAGGCTCTGGGTTTTTGATCAGGGTTCAAGCCCCAGAACTGCCAAGCTGCCATTGTTGTGCCCTTGAGCAAGGCCCTCAAACCCACCTGCTCCAGGGGTGCTGTGTCATGGCTGATCCTGTGCTCTGACCCCAACCCTCCAGGGATGGGATATGTGAAGAAAGAATTTCACTGTGCAGAAATGTATATGTGACAAATAAAGGCTACTTAACTTGAATGTGTCCTATTCATATTAATTGTACTTGAGATAATAAGAATATTAGACGCATAAGAATATTAGTAACTATTTGAAGGGTACCTACACTATACAGTTCATAACATATTCATGAGCATTGCATAAATATTTTATAAAGCAATACTGAAGGATTTATGAAAGGCTTATTTCAAAACTTGATTTTCTGTGACATTTATTGCTTTAGATAAAACAAAAGAAAAGCCTTCAAATACCATAAATGGCTGAGACTATTGTTTGAAACCTATTGTTTTCTTCATTTTGGATGTTTTTATTTTTGACTCTTGTGTAATTAATGTATCTGATTCATGAATGAATTAGAAACTGTGTTCAACTAAAGTGCAGGTGCTCTATTTGCAGTCAAAATGTTTCTTGAGCACCACTCCAATATAACTTGAATTATTTACAAAGCCGGCATGCCAACTAAATGACTGATTTCAATGCCCTCCAACTAAAGTGGTAATCAAATTTGCTTTTATAACAGTGTTATGCGGCATTATATATAGCTTCCGCAACTTTCTCAAAGTAAAGAGGGACTTATAACTAATAAAAAATGACAAAACATTCTTTAAAAAGAAACAGCATTCTCTAAAAGACAACTAATAAAGATCCATGGTTGTTTTCTTCTCTCCTCTATTTCATGCTCATAGGTTCTCCGTTTCTCTTTTACTCACACTGATTAGCTATGTGAGGTGGCTATATTAACTTGACCTGGGTCCAGCCTTATCTGTAAAGGGCCATGTGTGTGCAGGTTTTCATTCCATTCCAACCAAGCAGAAGCCACAATTAATTCCACCTGTTAAATCTGCTGATCTTGGCTTTCACTCCAGAGCACCATCATCAGCTGATTGAACAGGTGGAATAAGGTGTGGCTCCTGCTAGGTTAGAATGAAAGCTTGCACTCATGTCGGCTCTTTGTGGATAAGATTGGCTCTAGGTGTATATGAATATGTGAATGTGCCCTGTGATGGCCTGGCATCTGATTCAGGATGAATGATCCTGCCTTGTGCCCAGTGTTGCTGGGGTTGTCTCCAAATCCATTGACACCCTGGTCAGGATAAAGCACTTTATGAAGATAATTGAATGAATGAATGAATGAATGAATGAATGAATGTGTAAGTGTAAAAGTTGTAAATTGATATTTAAATATAAATGTAAATAAATCTTCTAAATGTGTACAGAGTACATGTTATGATCTACATCTGATGTTAATCTATGTCTTCACCCAAAAAGCAATGTTGCTTTAACAGTGAAAAGTATTCGAATCGTTTCCAGTTGCACTCTGAAGACCTTTGGTTTTGAGCCATGAGCAAGTTAACAAAGCGCCAGTAATGTGTTCACTCTTCAGCAGCCTGCACAGTAATCCCAGTCAGATGAAGAGGTCATCTTTCTGAACTATAGCATTGCTGTAATTTTACTCAATTAGCTCATTACAGCCTCCTGGCTAAAAAGGAACAGGATTTTGAATGGCATTACCAACCTGTAGGTATCACTGGAGCAGGAGCAGTTTTGCACTTGGTTTAGATGCATAACCAAAACACTAATCATTCCAAAGCATCTCTACAGTGCAGGTTTTATGATAGGATATGATATGAGCTTGAGGAAATAATTAGAAGGAATTAACTTCACTGTCAAGGAATGGAGACTGTGCACTTTCCTCTGAGCTGCCAATCACTTGTAAGATCCTTCTTCTAGTTTCGAGTCAAGGTCATGCAGCAAGCAGTCAGCCAGATGTAGGAAAGAAAATGAATTCAGTGTGTACACTTCTTACCCAGATGTGCAGGCATTCTAGAAACTGGAATTTAAAGCATATTTCAATGTAAAATTTAGAAGGTCATAATATGAAGCAGTAAAACATGGGAGAAGATAAGGTTTAAGGGGAGGTGGATATTTTAATTATTAACAAAAGGAATTCAGGCAAGTGGTGGGCAGCGTGTCTTTTTGAGAAAAAAAAGCATGCTGCGAAGTTTGAAAAATGACATGTGATGTCTCAATTATAGATTCACATTCTCAGTGAACTTCAAAAAATTAGAAACAGTTCATGAGGAGGTCTTCAGAGTACCTGTTTTAATATATCATAAATTAATACATCATAAATTAATCATTAAAACTGCAAAGCTGCCTGAGCAAAATATACGGTGCAGCAGTGTAAGGGGAAAAAAAAGCTTACTGCTCACTATTATTAGTCACTCTTATTGGCATTATGATTGGTAGTTAAATGATGTGCTTATGCAGGGTTGTGAACATGCAGAAACAAGTCAATAAACACGTTCACAGGGATCGTTAATGAAGTGCTTCAAATCCTCTAAAGCACTCTGAGACAGGAATCAAGTTAATCAAGTTAAGTTCCATCATGGCCAGCAAAAATAAATAAATAAATAAATAAACAAACATAGGAACAGTATCTAACCTAGATATGTTTATTGCAATAAAAAATATCTGTGATTTTATCTAAATTTTACTTAATTTAAAACTATAAAATTGTTTTCTTTTATTGCCAATAAAACAGCAGCCAATAGAACTGGATCATTTCAAGAAATTTATTTAAAACAAACGAACGAACAAATGAATACTTACGATAGGCTTCACTTTTTTAAATGTTACTTCATATCATATAGCTCTCCTTTGAACACAAACAAACATCTCACAATGACCCAAATGAGGCCAGCAGATTTGAATCACAGATCTGTTAAGGAGTTTAGAAGTCTCTCATGACTTCTACTGGCCTCCGGTTGTTCCACTGTGAGAGACAATGTGGCCAGTAAATACTTTCATCATGGAGCTGTTGACATCCCTACATTAGAGGAGGAGGAGACAAACAGGAAGAAAACATCCCAGCTTGCATAACAACACATAGCCTTATGGAGATCCCAGAACCATTAACTCCAAACAGGAAGGAGATACTACTAGCTTTTCCTGATGCCGAGACACTAGAAAGATAATATGTTTAACTGTAAGAGCTATGAATGAAGTCAGACTGTCTGAGCCACAGCGTCTATCCCAGTTGTAACTGAAGTATGCTATTCCTTATTAGGCAGTCGAATCATTGTAGTCACAGCACTGACATTTTCTAAAAAGCCTCATAAGTGACCAGCAGATGAGAAATATCTTAGTTGGAAGGACGATAAACAAAAAAAAAACACATGAAAATTAAGTTTAAACCCTTGAATCAGATTATGTAAACTTCTAGTTCCATTTTGTTCTGGCTTCAGTATGGGAATAAAGGTTAAACAACTAAATAAACAAAAGGTTGCAGTTCTTATTTTGACTAGATGAATAAGACAAAAAAAATGTCAATTTAATCAATAATTTAGTGTGTTAGATGTTTCACAAATGTTTCACAAACAGTAAAAATGCTCAACTAGTCAGTTGCAGCTTGTGTCCATTGATGGATGGATGGATGGATGGATGGATGGATGGATGGACTGACTGACTTTATTCATCCCAAAGGGAAATTCACAGTTTCCAGCAGTATCCACAAACACAGGGAATAGATAAAATAGGAAGGAATATAACAAAAATATTAAAATACCCAAATTAGGGTACAAAATATAACAAAAAGTATATCAAATAACAAAAATATACAATATTACCAAATATAGCAGAATATAACAATATAACAAAATATAGCAGAAAAATACTAAAATACCCAAATTAGGGTACAAAAATATAACAAAAAATATATCAAATAACAAAATATAAAATATTACAAAATATAGCAGAATATAACAACATAACAAAATATAGCAGAAAAATACTAAATACAGAGATTTTGGAATAAGTATGGAGAATGAGATGAAAAACAAAATAAGTAATGTGCAAAACAAGTGTTTAAAGTTACAGACCTAATTGATGTGCAAAAACTGTTATGTGCAAAAACTGCGTGTTTATGAGTCCTGTGCAAATCTCAGTTTATTGAGAGTTCTGTATAAACCGGAGTGTATTGTGTGGTAGGATGATATTAAGAACCACATAGCCTCAAACAAAATGAAGTCACTCAGCAATTCAGTGTTCACAACATAGTCATCATGTACAATCATTATGAGTAATTTAGCTGTGTTAATACAGCAGATGTGTTTCCCAAAGTGCTTACCAGGGTTGTCGAACAAAATGTCCATGTCACAGCAGCAGATTATGACACAGGTGCAAGTATAGAGAGCTTTATTAGAACAAGCAAACAGAACAAAGACGTAATCCTGAAGTCAAAGTCATGGCAAGGGTCAGGGAATGAACAAACAACATGTACTAGGGCAGGCAAAAGCAAGACGAGAAAACCAGAAACAAGATCAAAAGAAAGACAGTCAATAAACACCGGCTTGGTATAGACTAGTATATCAAAACAGGGTATATACTTTGCAATGGAAGTGTGAACTGAGTGACCTTAAATACTGTGAGTGTGGCTGTAATGTAATTGAGTCCAGCTGTGTGTGATCAGTAAATCAGGTGAACATGAACATGAACAGAGAGTCCAGCCTGCTTATACTATGCAGTAAAGGTGTGTACTCTTTTTGTGAAGAAAAAGTACATGATTTTGTGTAGCAAAAGAGAACTGGGATATGTTAACCTGCTGCAAAAATGAAGAGAGGTTTATTGCCTAATTATGCACACTGTCATTGCATTCCAGCTGTTCTTATTCATTATATTTTATATAATTTATACTTCCTAATTTCATTTATCATTTCTTTGATTTATTTTTCCACATTTCATTTATACCTCTCTAAAATGCGTCCTAAGGATTTGTGAGCGACGTTTGCTGAAAAAGTGTCCATGGATCTACAGTTTACTCATTTCAACATACAAAGATTTGGAACAGACTAATTCTGAATTGAAAACTGAATTGGGACTTAGCATCTGTAATGGCTGTGACATGAACAAACATGGACATCAAGCATGTCCTTGATGTCCATTTTAGTAGGCCTCTGGGAGCCGAGTCCCACATTGTCATTACAGTCCAGCCCAACTTCATATCAAAAACTACAGAAAAATGAAGTTTGTCCACACTGGGGTTTGGAAAAGGAAAAGAAACATTTTTTTTTCTTTTCATCTTCTTCCCATCTTTTTCAACAACCTCCACCCGAGGAGGGTGAAGATTATCAGGTTAAGCCTGTGAACTGCCTTGTTTATGGGAATGTATTCGATTTCATTCCAATTACTTGTTATAAAACAATATCTCCACCAAAAATGGCCATAGAGAATGAAAAAAAAACAGCATGATTCCTGCCCAAATGGGCCTCTTATTGCATTATTGGTATCACTGTCCTGAATGCAAAATAAATATACTCCAATAACTTGTATGTCCAGTGTTTTAAAATAAAAATGTTTGTCCTCAACTGCATACTAATGCAATATATCAACCATAAAACGTGCTGACCTACACTCTTTTTATACAGCAAATATGTTTCTATTAGGTATAAACACTTTAATGCTTAAGTATCCATTCCAAACATTTGCTTTTATTTTAATGGTTGCTTTACTGCCAAAGCCACTTGCCAAATAAAGTGATTTGTAACAATAAGTGCAAACTGTAACCTATTATCAAAAAAAAAAAAGAAAGAAAAAGAAGAAACGAAAAAACACAGACACATACACACAGGCAGTCTCGCCTTACCCTGCTTCAAAATCTCATTAGAAAGCTAGTTCTGTTTTAATGTGAGTTGGGGTTTTTTATGGTTGGGTTATTTTACATACATTAGATTAATTCTGTAGGTATTTTGCAGGATAAATAGATGTAACTTTGTAAATAATAGTGCAAATGTAGTCATGATTTTTGCCTGCATGGGTTAGGACAATATGACTCGATTTATTGAGTATTGGGTGAGTTGCCAGGTATATGCATTTGTCACACAGACCTGGCAACCCTGCAGCAAAACACACTGGCACTGTGAAACAGAGACACCTCTGTATCTACATTCAGAGCAGATTCAACCTGCAGAATATAGTTTAGATTACATTTTATCCCACATTCAGAGTATAACTGCCAAGTTGATTAAGCAGTCCTGGATTGTAGTCAGGCATAAAGAAAGGACAATAGGGAGAAGAGGTTATGAGACAGAGATGTGTAGTGAGTCCAAAACTATTCTGTCTTAAACAGTACCTCTTCTTGGAAACCTGGCTCTAGCCCATTTTCGAAGTCAAGCCTTTGTGGAATTAGCCCACATCCTTCAACTCCTGCACAAAGAGAACGGAAATTCTACTGCGAATCCCTATGGCTTTTTCCCCTTTTATTAAGAACAGTGTCTCTATTATGCCATAGGTAGGCAAACGGTAATAACAGTAAATCTCTTGTCCTGAACTTTAACCTCATGGGGGTCTCCGGTTCACCATTCCGTAGAGAGCATAGAAAGCATGCCAAGCTCAGAGAACTGAGAGCAGTGTATACATGGCTGCTTTACAGATCTTGATTCACATGAATACAAATCCCTGGCAGAGCTACAGCACAGCCTACGCCCAAGTTTAACAGGGAAAGGGGCCTCTTAACATGATTCAGCTGAGTGGAATTCACTATTTATGTAAATACTTATGGAGCTTTTACACAATGTTAAGAACACGGTGAGCTAGATATATAAATGATTATTAATCTGAGACATTCGATAACACTGTGAGAAATGAGTCTGCACCTACAAAGGTAAGGTGCTGAAGACAAAGTTATAAGAGAGTACAAATGGCGCCATCTATAGGTCACGGTAATGCCTACCAACTACAAACCTAGAAACCAGAAAACCATTAAGTATGAGGAACAAAAGGTTTAAGATTGTGTGGCATGTCAGAGTAAAAGCAGTTCTCCCTTATTTAAGAGATTTATCTCTTAATGTTACTTGGAGGGTAAGTATCCTCTCAGAATTGTCAAGTTTCTAGAAAAAAAAATCCTCTCAGAAATAAACACAGTACTTTTCTTTGTCACTGATGAGATACTGTGAAGGGGCTTCTTTTGAATCTTAAGGACCAGACCATCTGTACTACATTAAATGTACAAAAATGTGCCCTTGGTGGCACCCTTCATAAATAAACAGCACAGTTTAGTACCTTTATTTGTGAGAATGTATGACTTAATAAGGATTGCTCTGATTTTCCATGCAGGACTATGAATACCCAAACCACTCCCAGTCCACTCAACAACAGAAGAGTGATCGGTGTCCACCTCCGCCTCAGATGCTTCCCGAGAGGGCGTGTGAGGTTCCGGGCTGCCGCTCAGACTCGGAGTGTGAAAGACACAAACGCTGCTGTTACAATGGCTGCATCTATGCCTGTCTGGAATCAGTTCAGCCTCCACCTGGTAGGAATAAACACTCACATGCAGGCATATATTCATTCATCAATCAGAAGCCAAAAAAAAGCTGGTGAGTCCAGGAGACCAGAAAGTAGCAAAGGCAGGCAGTAACATCTAAATATGTATACAGTATTTGCATTTGTGGAATCTCTGGAAACGATGATATTAAAAGCATAAAACAGTGTAGAACTAGTTAAATGCAGCTGAAGGTTCCTTATGTAGTATTTTTTGTAAAATATATTTTTTCACAATGTGTTTCTCTGTATTGATCAGTGCTGGACTGGTTGGTGCAGCCAAAGCCACGATGGCTTGGTGGAAATGGCTGGCTCTTAGATGGACCAGAGGAGGTTCTCCAGGGTGAGTGGAACAGCTATATCTCTTTGTACACTAATATATTTATCTACTTACATGCTGTTATCTTTGTTTTGGTGTTTGTAGCTGAGGCGTGCAGCACTACAGAGGATGGGGATGAGCCATTACACTGTCCTACCGGATATGAATGCCACATCATCAACCCCGGAAACCCCTCTGCGGGCATTCCCAACCGAGGGCAGTGTATCAAACAGAGGGGAAACTCAGGTCTGAATTCAGCTCACTTATCTCATATCCTGTTCCTCAGTCATCATAATTGTGGTCTGGGAAAAAATGTTAGATGAATGTGTCAGATGTAGATGAATTCTCCAAAATTGCTGAAAGGGCGGTTTTGGTGAGTTTTTATACTATATATTTTCTGTAACATAGTCTAAGGTCTCTACTTTACGAAGCTATGAATATATAGTTTTTCACCAAAATGTTGTGGATATGCTTTTTATTCATTCATGTGTATATTTATTTTTTTCTCTTTCTCCTGGCAAAGATCATGTAAGTGATGGGTAAGAAGCCTGTTTAACAAACTCAGTCTTAAATGAAATCAATTTAAAAGTGTCGAAAACCTTTCAAGTGTGCTGTCACAGTTTGATCAAGTTGCCGACTAATGGCTGACTGCCACAGTGAAATGGATTTTAGCCTAATCAATTCAGTTTGTAATCAAATACCAGTGTCAAAATGTTCGCAATGTTCCTGCAGACAGAAAGGAGTCTTTAAATGCAATTGTCTCCCTTTTCACTTTTGGATTGTAAAATGCCAGAACTTACATCTGCTTGATCCTGCTGAAAAATCCAGCTTGGTCTAACCAGCTGCTGCTGGTAGAATGGAAATGATTTCTGAATTAATGTTAATGATGTTACATCATAGACAAAAATAAATAAATAAAAACCTTTAATAAAACCTTTGATAAAATAACACAACAGTAAGCCAGTTAAACATGCCACATGTTTTATTGATCATCAATTTAGTCCACTAATAGGAATCAGGAAAATAACCTACCAGCTGGCAAAGAGACATGAGCAAAAGAAAAATTGAGGTTCTGGGTTTCTGAACTATATATAGTAGAATTATAGTAGACTATACATAGTTCCCCTGGTTCCATCCTGAGCTTAGCTTACTGTATGTCTAAAATTTCACATGTACACGCAGTGTTTGTGTGGGTTTTCTCCAGGTTCTCTGGTTTCCTCCCATTGTCCAAATCCCTTCAGATAGGTGGATTAACTATACTAAATTTCCCCCAAGTGTGAATCATTGTGAACAAGTGTATCATGCACTCTAATGTACTAAAAAGGTGTACAGGTGTTCCTTAAAAATTGGAACATGCATGTACATATCCATCCATCCATCCATCCATCTTCAGTAAGCAATACCTGACCAGGATAAAGTGCTTACAGCAGATGAATGAATATATATATATATAAAACTGTATATTGTATATAGTTATGCATGAAGGTGTTTCTCAGGCCACAAGCAAAAACAGCTGTACACTTGTGAGACACAACTACTCAGAGAGATATAAAATACATCTATAATGCTGTAATTTAATATTGTGTACAACCTCTTGTACCTTAGCTATACTGTTCTCCCTCTAGATGGTCGTAGCCTGAGGCAGAAGTACTTCAAAGAGCACAAGGATTATTTAGGTTAGTATTACTGCCAATTTATATCTACAGCAAATTAGTCATAGGGAGGAAACATCTAAGAGAAACCCTGGGCAAAACACAATTCTGTATTTAATATTTGCTGTTTCTTCCTAACAGGAAGCAACTCCAATATTGCAGTGGGTTATGAGAAAAATCACAAGCACTTAGGCTGAAAAACAGGTGAGGATTTTTTGACATTAAAAAAGGTACAGGGCTGCCTGAGGAATCATACTGCTGCGAAGAGGATTTTATTAACTCATCACTGTGTGTTAAACTAAATGGATCTGGATCCTGAGGATTTTTTTAAAACGCCAATCTTTTGTCACTACCATATTCTATTGAAAAGTTGGCAGTTTTTTGACAGGTCCTGAATTGGGAAAAAAGATGCAACTCAATCTTCTTCAACAATATGAAAAATGATTTTTTTAGGCATCAATATTGCATTTTATATTGTCCATTGATTATAATCTATTAATTTAGATTAATGCAGACCTGTATATATATATATATATATATATGAACATGGGTTGCTATTTTGCTGTATAATAATTACATATACACTACAAAATATTAATGTTTTACACTAATATTCTCTTATTTTCCTATAGGTGACCTTCATAGCCCTACAGAATCTACACAAAACAAAACCAGTCAACACTTCTGCAGAAACTGGATATCCTTGCTTTACTTTTTGGTGCTTTATGTTCGAGGTGCTATAACATGGAAAACATTTCCTACCTCCTCCAAACACCGCACAGAGTGTTACAACTTGCCAGACTGATCTTCATGACTTTCTCATATAAACATACTGCTTAGTGAAACATAGATTTTGTTCTTCCATGTATTTAGAATATTTAAAGTTAGCTAAAGCTGAGAATGTACCAAAGATACATGTACCCTTATACACACTCCGGGAAAACCAAAGAGCAATGCGCACATCAACAGCAACATCTCAGGCATAATTTTAGCTTTAAAAAAAACGGTCATTGATTATTTACAGTCATTTGGATTGGGAATGTTTTGGGATCCTATAGGAGAAGCAGCCTTATGCAGCTGAGAATCAAGAACTAAGGAAACTGCTTCTCATCCTCTTCTCAGTGAACCTCAGCAGCGAAAAGAAAACGAATTTTTTTAAAAAAAAAAGACATTCTTTTAATGAAGAAACTTAAAACAAAGAAAAATTTGTTATTAATCCTGTATTCATAATGCATTATACAAACATATTTAACATGTTTTATAGCACCTTATAAAACTTAAAATCTTCCTTCATCGATGTGTTTTATTCCGTTTACACCATAGCAGTGTCAGCAATTACATATACTGTACTTATTTATTAAAGAACAGCATATCGTACTTATTGTCCATACACAGCTACAACTAGAGGTTATATATTTGGGGTTTTTTGTTTGGTTGTTACCAAGAAACCACAAAATGCTACGATTGCTGAAGACTTTCCTGTGGTGGAAATTGCAGCATTACAAATTACTAACAAAGTGCTAACACTTAGAGATTCCTTATTATAAATTTTATATAAAATATTAAATAAAGAGAATTTTTTTTCCAAAATCATGTGATGCAGATGCTATAACATACCCTGTCATAGTATGTTGAACAAATATATAATACATTATGCAACCTGACATGCTGTTCATGTGACCATAACTACACATGTACAGTACAGTACTTCATACGGAATTAAGTACAAGACATTTTGTCTGCTGAACGATGTTAGAAGTGCAGCTATAATACATTATGAATACAAAAGGTGCTACAGATATATGCAGTGTTTGTTATTCCTATGTGAATAAAATCTCAGTTTTCTTTCTGCAGTCTACCGTACCTGTCATTATTCATATGCCTTAATGTCAAGATTATATTGAATAATCTGGATTAACTGCAATATTTTTTGTCTTTATGGCAAAGTGAAACTAGAAAAGCAGACAATCGAAACAAAATACTGAGATCTGTTATAAAAAAAAACAAAAAAACATTTCACCAGATTTAAGCATTTCACTCATTAAAGGAGGTGTGAGAATCAAAACGTCAATATTAAAATAATTCTAATATTTTAAGATAAAATGACAAGCCCATGATGTTCATATTACAGTAAATATTCTGTTTATTACTGTAGTAAACATTTAATACAAAGCATGGGGATGAGCAGGTTCACAATACATCTCAATTCTCTCTCACTCTCAAACACCACACACACATTTGCATGAGCACACACACACCACACATACATACACACACACATACACTTATGTAGCAAACTTCTTCTGTCTGACAGGTGGTGGGAGTTGTGCAGTGATGTCCAACAGGGGGCGCTCCACCACCACCAGTGACTGATCCTCCATCAGCCCAGCAAACAGCAGCTCCTGTGAGGCAGAGAAATCAAAATATTAAAGCACCCCATTAAATCTGAGGAATATTCTCAAAGGTGAATGCACTATTTTTCAGAGCAGTTGGGGTCTAGTAGAAAGACACACCTTGTAAGTCTTGCAAACTTTGAAAGCATGGCTTTGAGACTTCCTTTCCTTCTCAGGCAGGCTTCGCAGAGTCAGCTGATTGTAGAACTGAGACTTTTTATCAGGAAGGGGCTGGAAAGGAAATAATAAAAAAATAAAATTCAAGAATAAGACCAGGTCTTGAAATGAATATTATTTAATACATGTCCACAAATCAGCCAAGAGAGTTTTAATAGTGAGTTTTAACAGTGTGTAATAAATAAAATGGTCAAAGGTGGACACTTTTGGAGCAGTTCGTTTTTTTTTTTTTTCAAGCTCTAGCACTCAAAAATTCTCAGCCGTTTGTCATTATGTAAATAAGAATAATAGCAAACTTCTTGTCTTACCAGGGTTTGATCAATGATGCAGAACATGTACATATCATGTAGTACAATGTGAGCTGGGTTTTTGCGACTGAAGGTTACATTAGTCACGGGTGTGTCTCTCTCCAGCCACACATGATGAAGGCCGTTCTTCTGCACCACTCGACTCCAGTCGGTGTACTGTTTCTGATCTATAGAGTACTCGAACAGCTGCAGAACCAAAACAACAACCAACATTTAAAATCATTAAAAATTCAAAATATGTAGAACACACATACACACACTATAGAATGAGGCAAGTCATCAGACCAAACTCACATATTAATGAAAGCTTGTTATTAAATATAAGGAATTTCATATGTTGAATTTGAAAATATTTTATTGCTGATATTCTGATTCTGAACAGTGTCAAATATCTTGAGACATTGGGACTTTTAATAATAATAATAATAATAATAATAATAATAACAACAACAACAACAGTTAATCCTGATGGCAACCCATGCTAGATATTTAGGTGATATGAATTAGGACCAATAATAAGAGCCCCTTGTTTCCACAGAGTGTGTGAAGATGAGCGAGAAATCATTCAGTGTATATATACTTTAGTCTGGCTAACAGAATAAACCCTGTGGTGTTTCATGTGTCCAGCTGTAGGCGTTGAGTACCTGCTGATCTGCATGCACCACGAACAGGTTGTTAGTTGTTGGGTGGATGGCCATGGCGCTGACTCCAGAGCTATAAATAGGCACCGTGCAGTGTACCTAAAATGCACAAGGTCAAGGATGTGATTCTATACATATCATGCATTATTTCCTCCTCATTCTACAAGTAGGTGTTAAAGTGTACCTTCATCTTCTTCAGGTTATACACATGAACCTCATGGGCACTGTTGGCTGAGGCCAGCCATTTTCCGTCCTCGCTTGCTGCTAACAGATGAATGGCCTGACCAGAGCCTTGAGAAGAAAGAAAGAGAGAAAAAAACCTAAATCAAACATCTTAAAATGATTAAAAATGCATGCACTAAAAGATTACTAAAAATAAAAAAAATGTGTCTGTGAATGATAAAACAATATTATAAGACAAACAATATTATTCCTCTCACCTGATTTTGACTTAAGAGAAGATATGAGCTTGCATTCTGTTTGGCTCAGAGCTGCCACATGAACTGTAGAGGATGTAGAAGCCACAAACAGACGAGAGGAGTCTGAAGAGAAGCATATTTGATTGGCTGAGCTGAGGATCTTTGGGAGCTTGGATATCTACAAGAAACAATTACAGTAGCCATTTAGTAATGTACATTTCTCAGCTCATATATATAAAAGGTATTGTTGTGGCAGTGGGGGCATGGACATGCATCAACTGTGGCCGGGAAGATGGCGAGTCGAACTGGCAGATAACATGGGATGATTCTCACCGGTGTCTTATTACCTACCAGCCTACTTATTTGGGTCATTTTGAGCTATCAGTAATGGCTATATAGAGAGTAAAAGAGAGAGGTGCTGGGTGAGTGTCTCTGGGCAAGTACAACACACACACGTACAGAGCATGTTTAAGATTTGTTCAGTTTCTTCCAAAGTGTGCTGAAAGTGAGTGCATCTGCCTTCACACCCTCACAGAGCAGAGTTCTACAACTGTATGAATCTCAGTAAGCAGGCTCGTTTTAAAGCTTCGGGAGAGACGTGTTCCAGGCAGCCCTACAGCTCATGTACTCGAGTGCGTATCCGTTCACTCTCCGGTGAAGAATCTGACCTTAGTGATGCTGACGTTGTTGTTATCACAGTGTAGTCTGTATAGCCGGAAGCTGGCCACTGTAGAGTAAGCGATCCACTCTCCACACGGAGACACGGCACTGCAGCAGACATGATCCTCCCCCTGACAACAGAAAAAAAAATAAATCTAATCAATGGACATACTGGATTCTCAGAGTTTGGGAGAAATTGATATACAGGTAAAACCTTTACCTTTATCTTTAAGTGAAGTAATTTCTCTGGCTTCCTTTTAATGGCTAAACTGCTTCCAGGCATCCCTACAAAACAATGGGGAAAAAAAAACAACATAAAAACCTGTTTTGTAGTCTGTCGAATTGTTTTAAAGATGGCAGCCATGTTGTTTTTATTAAATGTACTTTGCATTTGAAAATCATTGTATTTTTTAGCATTGCTGAATATACAATTTTAGAATTTCTGTGTAAACTCTGTATAGAGACTGTTGTGTGTGAAAGTCCCAGATGATCAGCAGTTACTGAAATACTCAAACCAGCCCATCTGGCACCAACAACGCAAAAGTTAAAGACACAGATTACATTTATGTTACATTACATTAATTTTAACTGAAGCTCTTGGCCTGTATCTGGATGATTTTATGCACTGAGCTGCTGCCAAATGATCGGCTGATTGGATAACTGTATGAAAGTGCAGGTGTTTCTAATAAAGTGGTCAGTGATTGTATGTTTGGTGACTGTGGATTTTGTTATCTTTAAAAAGTACAAAAAATGTAAATAAAATTCAAACTTTAAGTACATGATGATGTTTTTCTCTCACCGGTACCATCGCTCTCCCCGAGTCTCCACAGATCCAGATGTGTTGGGTACTGGAACAGCAGCAGACCAGTTTTCTTTGCGCAGGACACTAAACTCCGCTACATGGTAAAAAAAAAAAAAAAAAAAATCGATTCTCTTTAGCACAGTTTGAGTCACGTTCAGCTGTAGGTGCAGATTGAAAAGCTTCAAGATGATAAAACTTACGTGAGGAAAATGGATCTTGCGAAAGGCTGTAGCAGTGGTCTTCACTTCAATTTTATCCAAGAGAGGCCTCATGACAAGCTGGGTGTCCATTCCTGAGGCAGGATTTTAAACAAACCACAAAAAACAGATCAGTTATTTAAAATGCTTTTCAATATGACAAAACAATATTAAAAACTGTTAAAAACAGATGTCTTATACAAACATATTATATTGTTATTTTTCAACAAGTAGCGGACTGAATGATGTAATACAGTGTTTAATTTCACCTTGTTTCCCAATGTAAATGTAATTTTTACAGATAAAATTGAATTCTCACTGAATTCTTAGATGACACTGGGCACGTTTGCTGTGGTCTGAATCCGGTGCATTTGCATTCATCTTACATCAGAAAAACCATGCATAGAGAACACAAATGTATCTATTCTCCTCTTTTATTATTATTATAGCAAAGAATGAGTTGGGTTCACATTCAAAGGAATTTTGGGCCACCTCCCACAGGTAGTCTTGGGTCTGTACCACAGTACTCTTGCCTCTCCACAGGACAGTTTCTCCTGACCCACATTTCAGACTAAACTGTCAGTGTGAAAGTCTCCTAAGTAAAATTGCATTAAACTAACTTCCATTAAATCCAATAGTGCATTTAAACACAAATATACACTAGTGTGAAAACAGTTTTGCAAACACAGACAATCACACCTTTAAATTAAATATTGAGATTTTTTGTTATCAGTTCCACCCCTCATTACAATTAAGAATTTTTAAAATAGTGACCAAACCTCCTGAAACAATGGCCATGTTGATCTCCAGAACAGCTCGGACGTCATGCGTGTGATTCTTAAAGGTTCTGGTTCGGACCCACTCTTTCTCCTCCTGTCCCAGAACCATGGAAATGAACTGGAGTTGGACTACGGTTCCCTCTGACGTCCCGGCAACGACACTGGTCTCATCCTGTGGGCCATAACAGGGCAACTATTGAACAATGACTTCTAATTTAATTCAGTAGAAAAGAGGACATAATGAGCCTTTATTTTATCAATAAGAGAGAGAGAGAGAGAGAGAGTGAGTGAAAGAGTGAGTGAGTGAGTGAGTGAGTGAGTGGAAGAGTGAGAGAAAGACAGAAAAAGAGAGAGAGAGAGAGAGAGAGAGAGAGAGAGCGCATATGCCCAGAATCACTTAAATCTACGAGGAGCCATACAACCATACCATACAATGTTCATAAATTGCTCAATCCACTGAACAAGCCAACATCAATTCACACTGTGCCTTAAAGCACTTTTTAGAAAATAAACAATTTTATAAAGTTCTCTCTTTACTTAAATACATGATATGAGTTTGATGGACTTTTTCTTCAGTGAAATGTGATCCCTAACTGCACCCCAAATATAGCACATAGATATGCGCTATTCTCTGCAATTGTGTAGTATAAATAGTGTGAGCAATGTAGTGTGTTCATACTGAAAACTCCAGTAAAAACGTAGTACACTTTTAGACACATTTATTTAACTTAAAAAAATAAATAAATAAATAAAGTGTGGAATGTTGGACACTTGTACTGAACATTCACAGCTTCTCATGAACTCAACATTCACAGCTTTATTTACGTAGAGAAAGACGTGTGGGGCTACAGTTGGACAACATCTTAGAAGAGTCTTTTAAATGTGATTTATTTTCCAACAAAAATTCAATGCATTATTCTAAAGCTAGCGGTGATGTATTATGTGAATCTGACGTCATTTGCCTTCAACTAGGAAACTGCTTGAGATGATGGCATATATGGTAGAGTATATAGTGCACAGTATAAGTGCATAGTGTATATTACGTTATTCGGGACACAGCTTGTGTACTGGCTAGTTCTTACATACCACGTGTACATGTTGCATGTTTAATGCAGTATGTGCTGGGATTTGGAAAAGTCTAGCATTCCACAGAATGGTGCTTTAGAATAACAAAAGTATATGATCAATACAGCGCATGTTATGTTGAATGAAAATGAAATGAAAAAATGAATTTAAAAAAATCAATAGAAAGTAGATGGGTTTTTTTTCACTGGTTGTTGAAAGAAAGAAGAATGATGAGGGAAAAAAAAAGATCTACTTGACTTAACTCAGGAGCCTAGGCCATGAAGAACTGCATAATATACTCTAATCCTACCCTAATCCTACACTCACAAAAGCGCAGCATGAATCAAAATAAAAAGAAAGCTAAAGCAACATCATGCGGGAAATTTTAGCTCGGATAATAAAATCATCTCTTCTAACAGAACATCAGTGCTCCAAGAGTGTGGGAAAAGTAACCAGCTCATTTCCTTTTAAAAATACATATAAAGTCAGAAACAGCTTTTCACCTGAGAAGCTGATAATGTCAGCACATCCCACTTGGTGACCTGGTGGCTTTTAATCAGTGTTCCTGTGCAATCATCCCATATCTTAACCTTCCCAGACGAGTCTCCGCTGATGATGGTGCCGTCGCTGAGGTACACCACACTCCAAACGACACACTCCTTACTCTTAGCTGTTCCTATTCCACGCTCCACCAGCAGCCTGTGAACTGACTGACCTGAGGAGCAAGACAATGCATTCAGTTAGAGAACACTTCCATTTACATTCACTCATTTAGCAGACGCTTAATAAAAGCAAAGGAAATACAAGCAAAGCGATATGTCAAGCAGAGAATAATATACGTAGTGCTGCTATACAAGGTTTTTAATCGAGTGCTAGCAGAAAGTGTACAGAGCAGAACAAACAATAAAACAGTGCTACTCTGAGGTAAATAATTGTTTAAAAAAAGAAACTAGCATTAGAACTATGAATTATGCATTTAAATAAATAAAAATCAATCAATCAATCTAATGTTAATGGACTACTTACTGTGGGTAACCCAAGACTATAGAGACTGTTTCCTCAGTCCACACTACAAAAAGCTCATTTTACATTTTTTGTTCTTGGGATTTATCTTACCTGTTTCAGTATCAAAGACCCGAATCATATCCATCATTCCTGCAGCTATCCTCAAGCCTGAAGGATGCCAGGATAGTGAGATGATGCGTCCTTTTTGCTTGGCCAGATTCCTTTCAAACTGGATTTTATCTTCACACACCTCAAACAGCTTAACAGTACCATCTTCACAACCAACCTGAGCAAAACAAAATAGAAAAACACCTAAGAATGGTTTTTATGGCTATAAAAGAGGACACATTTTCCAGCATATGATCATCTTTATTTCTATATTCTTAATAACTTGCATCCAAATCCAATAAGAAACATTAAAACAAACATTCAACTTACAGCCAAATGAGTTCCTTGCTTGTTGCTTGCAATGGCCCAAATGGGGCCTCCATAAGCATCGAGTGTGTATTTCACCTTGTGGTTGTCCAAATCGTACTCTACTATCTCGCCATTTAAACCTGCACTGAAGAGACGCTCTCCAACCCAAGCCAGAGCCTCAGTGGCTCGCTTCTCTCGCCCAGGAACCACCTGTGTACACACGACTGTAATAAGTTCATCACATTACACCCATCACCTAATCCACATGAGTGTCTGATATAGCTGGCACACTTTCCCTGATGTACACCATGTGCAGCCAGACTCACAAACCTTTTCCTGAAAGAAGTTGTCAGCCACGTCGTAGATCTCCACAGAGCCGTCTGCCCTCGCCGCTGCGATCCGCTCACGCTTAGGCTCGAAAGCCAGAGCATGGATAGCTGAGGGCATGTAGTCGAAGAAGCGAACACGATGAACCTTGAACTCCCCCATCACTGAACAGATTAAAGCTGAGAAACAATACAGAAATGGTTTTCACTCTTTCCTTAATTACGCATCTTTTTTTTTTTTTAAATAGGGACGATGAATAAATACAAGTAATGACAATACAGAAAGAATTTTGAATAGAAGAATGAAATTGACTGGTTGAATCTAAGCACTGGAAAAGAGATTCTACAAGATCTGAATTTGTAAACAAAGGGAAAATGTGAAAAGACATCTGATTTTCTTTTAATGTAAATCTCTAGCTGTTGAACTAAAACTACTCTGAATTTCAAGAAGGTTAATTCACAACAAAATACACATACAGAATTTTTTGTACCCCATCGCATGAACTGACATGTTTACGTTTCATCATCGAGGATTCAGTGAATTTATAATTCTAATCTTTATATCCTTTTATCTTAGAAATCTTTAGAACTTTATATCAGTTTATCTCAGAGCAGCAGGTAACATCAGCGAACTAATAACTAATGGCAGCTAACTTAAAACAAAAAAAAAAGTTCAGATTCTCTAACTTATTAAAGATTAGATATTTCAGCTAAAGTAAATCACTCTGATCAGGCAATAAGAGAGAGCTTTAAACTAATTCACGTAAACTGGAATGAGCTAACCGAGCTGCTGCGGTTTCCTCTGGTCAACACTGCTAAAAGGAATTTACTATTAGCTCATCAAATAAGAAATAGTAGCGTAAAATAATGTATCTGGACACAATTAAATACGTAAAAACTAATTTAGTTACTTTGAACGCTGAATTTGCAGTTGCTCCTTCAGTTTATACGAGGTTTCATTTCGAGCTGCTACACACGTTGAGCTCCTGCTGCACCACGTTGAGGCCCTTCAACCCCGGAAGCAGATGTGCTGCGTTTACATTAAAAAATAAAAGTCGGTTTAATGGACTAAAATGTTGCTTTTTTCCGTATTATTATTATTATTATTATTATTATTATTATTCGTAAATCTTGCTATGGAAGGGTTTTTTTACGTATACTAGTGTGTTACTATAACTGATAAAAGCTTGTTAGTTGTCCTAAAGTTTACGTGACTTTTGTATCTAATAAAATACTAATTATCTAAATAATAATAATTCTATCAAAACAGTCTACATTAGATACAGTTATCGCATAATGAATAAAACAACAACAACAACAACGACAACAACAACAACAACAACAACAATAATAATAATAATAATAATAATAATAATAATAATAATAATAATAATACACATATACAGATCACTATACATAGGAACTAGGAAGAGTTACAGCTGAATAACAACAGAGACCTGAATATTGATTTCACCTGAGGTTTTTTTGTTTTTTTTACCAGAAAGTAAATAATAACATTTATGGAGCTGCACTGGACAAATACAATTATGATTTATAAATAATGCTTAAAAAAGAAAAAGAATACTTTCGGTGAGTTAAGGGTCACGTCCTGAACGACTCATAGGTTTTGCCCAGGCTGTAATTGCTGCAAAAGTTTTATTTATTTATTTATTTATTTATTTATTTATTTTTTATGAAGGCAAAGTTTGAAGAAAACATTTATCTTTTCCATCAAAATGATTATTTCTAACTCAGCATGTCCTGTTCTTTTGCTATATTTTCTATTCAGACTAATTTTTTGTGTGTTTCCTTGGAAAACAATACATAATATTTTATATAATAATAAAATAAAATAAAAAGAATAAAATATCTAATATAATATACATGTGTATTTACATATATTATTTACATATATTATATATGTATTTACATATAACACATATGTGTATTTTTGGAACTAATCTGCAGCCGCGAATTTTTCGCAGACCCGCGAAATCCTGCAAAAGTGTTTACGGCTAATTTCGTGGCAATTTATACATTTTCATGCTTTTTAATGCAAACTTATTAATAAAAGTTTAGTTTATTAATTTAGTAATATAACTATAAAAGTAAAATCAACAAAATATCAATATAAATAAAACATAAATGTTATTTTAATGATATTGAACGTCGCCGATATCACTTATGTACAGTACAGCCATTACGACACGCTATTGGCTGAAAGGGTTGGAAGTAGCCAATCACAGAGCAGTAACAGTTTTACCTAGCTGCTGATTGGCTGGCACGCTTTCTATGCGTAATGTCGCTGCCCTTATACACGCGCGTGTATAAATGAATAAGCGATCTCAGTGATTTTTCCCTTGATTTTTATACAGGATACTGTATACTGTACTCTGTTTTACCGTCAAATATTTATTTCTTTTTTAAGGGTAATTTATTAAGTTAACTTTTAAATGAAATTAAAGTGTTTTGGGGAGCATGATTGGGGTCATATTTAGGGTTTAAACTCTAAAAATAAGCATTTACAGTACCGTATTAGCATTTTTAGTGACTCCATCGAACATCCGCGAAACCTCGTCATTCGCAATGGGTCCTGGAACGGAACCTAGGGGATGTGTGAGGTATTACTGTATATATAAATAACTGCTAGCATGAGGCGATACCTGGACCCTACAGAGGTTGCACAGGCAGTCCAACTCCTCCAGGATGGCACATCAATACGTGCCATTGCCAGAAGGTTTGCTGTGTCTCCCAGCACAGTCTCAAGAGCATGGAGGAGATTCCAGGAGATTGTCAGTTACTCTAGGAGAGATGGACAGGGCCGTAGAAGGTCCTTAACCCATCAGCAGGTACAGGACCAGTATCTGCGACTTTGCGGATGAGCACTGCCAGAGCCCTACAAAATTACCTCCAGCAGGCCACTGGTGTGAATGTCTCTGACCAAACAATCAGAAACAGACGTCATGAGGGTGGCCTGAGGGCCCAATGTCCTCTAGTGGACCCTGTGCTCACTGCCCGGCACCAAGGAGCTCGATTGGCATTTTGAACATCGGAATTGGCAGGTCTGCCACTGGCGCCCTGTGCTTTTCACAGATGAGAGCAGGTTCACTCTGAGCACATGTGAAATGTGAAATATTGTCAGCAGTTCACAAAAATGAAACAAAACTGTTCATCTCGCCAATACATGCACCTGTAAGAAAAAAAAAACACAAGAAAGTGATTATTTTGCAGTGGTGTCTTATTTTTGTTCCAGAGCTGTATATACCGGTATACACACTACCGCTCAAAAGTTTGGGATCACTTCATATTTCAGCTTGATTTCAGCTACAGAGTAAGACTCCATCAAAGCAATCCATCTTGTGGGAGATGCTCCAGGAAGCATGGGGTGAAATCTCATCAGATTATCTTGAAAAATTGACAGCTAGACTGCCCAGGCTGTAATTGCTGCAAAAGTTTTTTTTTTTTTTTTTTAATGAAGGCAAAGTTTGAAGAAAACATTTATCTTTTCCATCGAAATTATTATTTCTAACTCGGCATGTCCTGTTCTTTTGCTATATTTTCTGTTCAGACTAATTTTGTGTGTGTTTCCTTGGAAAACAATACATAATATTTTATATAATAATAAAATAAAATAAAAAGTATAAAATATCTAATATAATATACATGTGTATTTACATATATTATATATGTATTTACATATAATACATATGTGTATTTTTATATATTAATGTATTTTTTTTACATGGGAGAAATGGTACACCATTAATAAATTAATTTAACAGCAAGAAAATAATATTCTAATAATTTTAATATATGTGTCACACAAGGATAACACAGAACACAGAGAACATATTATGGAGAATATTATTTGCTGGAAGAAGATTCTAATCCTTTTTCAGTCTGTCATTGAGTTGACAGAGCTGGCACAGAAAACCATCATTAGGTCCGATCTCTCGTTTTTCTCTCACTGTAGCTAAAGCAGCTTGTACGTCCAGCTTGTGTCTCAACATCAGGTAAGCAATGACGATTGCTGCTGAACGACTGTAACCCTTCTGGCAGTGCACATACACCTTCCCTAAAAATAAAACAGACCTTATGAGACCATGAATACATAACAATACTGACTATGTTTAATTGAAACTTCACCTCTGTCTCCATCATATGCCAAGGCCTGTGCTATGAAGTCTGCACCCTCTTCAAAATATACACTGAGATCAAAATATTCCACGTCATTGGCTGGTATTCCATGGTAGATAATGCCCGTACCCACATAATATTCTGCACCTGTATTCACGTGCATATATGAGTCTCCTTCAGCGACATTAATAATGTGTGTCACTCTCAGTTGTTGCAAGAGTTTCACATTTGTGGCTACAGACCTGTAATACAGGGGATACAGGAAGTGATATTACTCTGCCATCTGACTAGCTATAAATAGCTCAGGTCTTGTTCTATCAGTGTTATGGTTTTTTTATATATATATATATATATATATATATATATATATATATATGGTGTTGTTAGGGGTTTTTCCCCACTTTTTCATATGTTTTTTTCACATATGTTCATACAATCAGTAATACAATACAGCCAAAAGAACCAAAGGTAATTATTTGACTAAGGGCATGTCATCCATGTATATGATAGTATAACTAGTGTAGCACTGTTGGCATCAAGGTAAACATAAGGACTTGTAACTTAGAGTTTTTAGCTTTAATAAGACATACTCATTTCCAAGCAGAATCCTTGGGTAGACTTCATTGAAATCTTTAGATGGCATGCTGAAGTGGCCATTTTCGTCTGACAAAAGGTCATTCAGCTGCTGTACAGACACTTCATAGTCGGTCATATTCAACTGAAGATCCCTTTATAATTATAAGTATTTCCTTAAGTCCTTTGTCTATGGCGCTTGAAGGTTGAAGGGCTTTTTCTTTTTACGTCTTTGTAGCACGGAGCTGGCGAAAGTTGTTTATTCCAGCGACTGAATTTTTATCTCCGTTAACCACTAGGTGGCAGCAGATCCTCTTGTACTTTCATGTACAGAGGGTCTCTGACAGTTCTGAGGATTTTGGTTAAGCTTTAAACACACATATAAGTATAAGTAGATTACAAATTTTGTTTTATTCTATATTTATATTTTAATTTGTAATAATTATATAACTGTGAATATAACTGTTAAATTTAAAATTATTAACTTAAATTACAGTATACACTGCACACTGTGAATATTATTGTGATTGGTGTCTATTATTATTACTTTTTTTTCTTTTGGGTTGTATAATTATTATTACTATTTTTTTTAAAAAAAACAATCATTAATATTATTGTTAATTTTTATCATTTCTTATTAACTTTTAACTTTTTCTTTGCCATTAATTTTAAATAAATGTTAACAACTATATTATGGGTTATTTATTAAGTGTAATGTATTGGTTTTTTTTTGTTGTTTTATTTAAAAGTAGCTACTGTAAAGTAAAGTTGATAAACACAAGACGACACACAATATATTAGGCCTGGATGAGCTGTGAACATGGTGTAGCATGTAGTAATAGTAATAGCAGTAGTAGTAATAAAAAAACCTCATTACTGCTACTATTTCTGCTACTACTACTGATGCTTTAATCTTTTACCTCTTTAGCATAATTGCTATATCCTGGTGCTGCTTACTTTTTTGTTGGATCACATAAACCAACTGGCAGACATTTCTCTTTCAGTACTTTTACCACTTTTTATTTTTAATATTTTTGTAAGGTGACATGAAAATGGCCATTTGGACCACAAAATTACATACAAACAAAACTGTTTAGATTACTTTATGGGCAATTGTCAAAATTTTAATATCATCTAAAAATTCACAATAGCAAGTGGAAAGTTGGTAAAACTCCTTGTGGCATAAGTAAGAACTAAACAATAGGCACCGAGACGGGAGGGGGTTTGGAGAAGATGTTATTGAAGCGCCAGCAAAATATTATTGCAGTGGCGGATGTTAATGTAAACATAGGGACATA
This sequence comes from Hemibagrus wyckioides, assembly GCF_019097595.1. Lineage (NCBI taxonomy): Eukaryota > Metazoa > Chordata > Actinopteri > Siluriformes > Bagridae > Hemibagrus > Hemibagrus wyckioides. The sequence goes on from NC_080713.1 coordinate 21,098,685, forward strand.
ACACACCGAATACGTGTAATGGAAAAGCACAGACTTTAATAGAAAGGATTTAGGAATTTAAATTAAATTAAATTAAAGTAAACTGACTACTCCTAGCCTAAATAAATCAATAATAAACAAACTCAAAAGTAAACCAACCTAAACTGCACGCAGAGCTATTTTGCCCTTTTATTTTTACCTTATTAGCAGTATTACTTGGGTAACCTGATGTAAATTAAGGATAGTGCTCGCGGCCTAAATAGTGGGAATACATAGAATGGTGTAAATGTAAATGTGATAAGAAAAATAGTGGTAAAGTCCTCAGATTTCTAATAAATGTCAGCCAGTCACCTTCAACTACACAGGAACAACCACAACGAACACATGGAACATGTGGATGAATGTTGAATTAAAGGTGTAAGGGGTATAATGACATAAATGTGTCTCGCCATTATAATTCCAGCAGGTGTGAGAAAACTTGTATCCATTGTGTAACGTAGTGGGGTTAACTCCTAAGATTAGAATATATGGAGATGTTAATTAACTAAGTATATAACGCCTATTTATAAAATAGAATAAAATAAAATAGATAAATTGCATTGCCCTAATTGCTTAACCACACTAATTTATCCTCACTAATCAAATGACATAAGCATCTTTAGCATTAGCAAGTTGCTAACCTTAGCACGAGCCAGTACCTAACATTAACACTTAGCATTAGCATTAGCCAAAAGCTAAAGAGCTAAATACCATACCATTTAGCCAATCAGCATCAAGATCATAGGTTAACCCGGAAAACAATCTACAGTGCGTGGGAAAACTCAATAAATCAATTAATTAATATAACGAACAATCAATTAATCAACCAATCAATCAACTGATCAATCAATCAATCAACCAACCGATCAATCACCATCAATTGATAATAAGCAATCAATTAAGTAAATTAAGATTAATTAGAAAACCAATTGCTGGTTAATACACAACATACCATACAAGAGGAATTAGCACTTAGCTACAATAATCAATCAGCAATTAACAGATTTTAAACACAACCACCAACAATCCAACACCTAATGCCACTCCCCCTTCTGGGCAAAACAGCTATGTTCAATCACACCAGTAATCCAAATACATGCAAGGACAGCCCCTACTCCTCAGCCTGCCCAGCAACAAGTGACAGAAACACTCAGGCCTACCCTACTCTATGCCACTCCCCCTGAAGAGTATTTACTATCTACGGATTGGACATAAAGTAGGAAACACCTACAGGCCAAAAGCAAAAAGCAAAGCAAGGAGTAACACCATCCACCAATCCCTATCCAAGCTGATCTACAGAGCTCTCAAGTCACCCTATCTGGCACTTGTATCTTATATCTCATTCACCCATTGTCTCCAAATGCAAGGAGCTCCTCAATCACTCAATCACTCCGGTCAGTGTGATCCCGACCTGCCCGCCCCCCTGCACCACTTAACAAACAGCCAGGGGCGGTACAAACAGAATCCAGTCAACTCAGAATTTGGTTATGCATTCACACATGTGTAGTCCAGAAAATGGAATTTTAGTAATACTAAATATTACTGAATTTAGTAATATTACTGAATTTAGTTTGATATGGTTTCAGTAAAAATATCAGCTTTCAAAGAAAAGATTGCTACTGAAGGTGAATTTACCTAATCACATCAGTGTTTCGGGGCAGCATGGTGGCTTGGTGGTTAGCGCTGTTGCCTCACAGTAAGCAGGTCCTGGGTTCGTGCCTGCGTGGGTTTACTCCGGGTACTCCAGTTTCCTCCCACAGTCCAATTCTAAATTGCCCGTAGGAGTGAGTGAGTGTGTGTGTGGTTGTCTGTCTATATGTGGCCCTGTGATGGACTGACGACCTGTCCAGGGTTTACCCTTGCCTTTCGCCCAATGTGTGCTGGGATAGGCTCCAGCAGACCCCCGTGATTATTTAAATATATAAATAAAGAGGGGTGGTAAACAGAAAAATAGAGGTATTGTTTCTGTACCTGAAAGTACATTTGCCACAAGAGTACCCTGTAAGGTACAAGAAATGGTCCTTAGGGTGACAACTGTGGACCTTTGTTTTAATTTAAAGAAATACAAATACAAAATCAGTTCTTACAACAAAGGGTATAAGCAATGTTTCATTAATAAATTAGCTGGGATTTTAGCTACACTACACTGTAAAAAAAATGTAAAAAAAAAAAAACCCGGAAATATTCCGGCAGCTGGGGTGCCAATAAAATTTTGTAAAATAACAGGAAAAAACTAACTTGTAAAATTACAGTAATATTCCATTATTTAAATACAGTTTTTTGCTTTAATTATACATGAGATTTTGTGTATTTTTGTTCGGCTTTTAATGGTTAAAGGACAAAATTTCCTTGTGTAAAAACAATGAGGTTAGCTATAAATATGGTCAAACATTGCTATAATACAAATAATGAGCCTTAAAAGTACAAAACAGTGCTGTAATTAGTTGGGGGTTTTTTTTCATTTCATTGTCTGTACTGCTTATCCGATCTATTCTTGGGTCACAGGGAGCCTGTGTGTCAAGGCAGGATACACCCTGGACAGAGTGCCAACCCATCACAGGGCACACACACACACATTCACTGACTCACACAATCACACACTACGGGCAATTTAGAGACTCCAATCAACCTAGAAGCATGTCTTTGGACTGTGGGAGGAAACCAGGCAATAACATGCAAACTCCACAAACACGGAGCGTGGGAGCAAACATGAGGTGTGAGGCAAACATGCTAACCACTAAACCACTGTAGTTGTTTGTGTTTCCTCCCACTAAGTTAGCCACTGCTATTTTTCAAACAACAATTTCAGAATGTTCCATGTCTAAAAATTTGCCTCCACTGCTGGTTATTCAATCCTCATGTTCTTTTCCAAAATATCGAAATTTTTAGAATGGCACCTCTGTAAGTAATGTCTTGTTACCTCTTTTCCACGTACCATGTAGTTATTCCCATTGCCCGTGCTTTCCATCGAAAACTCCACCCCCCGAGTGCTCCCATTATTGTTCAAACCTGATTTTAGGACAGCAGCAGAGCTCCTGATAATCCACATTTTTGACCTCTGTCAGGTGGCTCTGATAGGTGGGTTTGCTGTGATAGGGACAATGTCACCTGACAGAAAGTATATTAAATAATGTTCCAATTTATAGATTGAGTTTATTTTGATGCATCCATGTCCTACGTAAACTGTATTTTATCCACATTTAAATGATTTTGGTTAATGTAGATAGAAAGCAGTGCATAGATTTTGAGATTCCTAAGCATCTAGGAATGTTAGATTAGACATTATACACTAATAAAACCACATTTATTCAACGTTTTGTTCTGAAAACATCTACGTATAATAATGCAAGATGCCTGTCAAATACGAAACAAATCTATGTAAAATTATAGAACCATTATTTTTTTGTTAATTGTCACTAATTGTATCTTATTTAAAATGTATTTCAACTATACAACTAGAATTTAACATTTTTTCTGTTAAATAAAAAATAAATATATGTGAAATTCTTATACATTTAAAATGTATTTTAACAGCCCTTTAGTGTGAAAGGGTTACAAACTTTCCGTGGTATTTTACCCTAGACATGTAAATTCACAGTATATTTTGATAAAATTAGTAATATTCAGAAATACAGGAAAAATGTGTAAAAATTAACAGTAAAAATTCTGTAAAAGTACAATTTTACAGTGTAGTCTTCATTACATTGTTTTTTGCAGATTATAAACAGATAGATTAAAAATATCATATCAATATAGGATCATGAAATGGTCTATTCAAATATATAGAATATAGCCCTTTTCACACACTGGTAAAGGACCTGGTAAATTAAAAGAAAATACTGGTAAACTGGCTCTGGCAATCTTATGTGAACAGCACATTTACTATACATCACTATATAATATAATATAATATAATATAATATAATATAATATAATATAATATAATATAATATAATATAATATAATATAATATAATATAATATAATATAATATAATATAATATAATATAATATAATATAATATAATATTAGAAGGCGGAACTTATTCTACCGTTGCGTTGTGCTTTCTTCCATGCGAGTCGGAGTGTTTGAAATTAGGGAAAATGTCGGCTAATTGTCCATCTTTGTCGAGTTTGACCACGGATGAACTAATTTAAAAAATAATTGAAGCTGGAATACATATTAACGAAGAAGAAGAAAGAAAATTCAGGGGTAACCCAGACTTTTACCTTTCTCTTCATGCTAATACTGTTAGCTAACTATTTATAACATAAATTACTGTACTATACTGTAATTTATTATACTCTAAATTAGCTAACTACACTAAACATGTTATGGCTTGTTGTTAATTGTGTTAGGCATAGTTGTTTCAGAGTTATTTTGTTCATTTACTCAAGTAAAATGTTTCTTGAATATATTTTAGGCACTGGCGCTCTAGAGCCCCTGCAGACTTGGGCATCTGCAGACTTGGGCATCTAATCTGCTGTAGATTTACCTCAGGGAATGAGGGAGTCCTGATATCTCAAAAACTATTTACATAAAAAAAAACATTTTTCAAATTAGCAAAGAAATCTGACATGACCTGTCCCATACGTGTTGTTTAAAGGAAGGGTAGGTGGTTTGGTTCAAAATCTTTGTCATACGCTGATTGGTCTGCGGCAGCGCCGATCTCTAGCTTCCAAAGCTAGTTTGCTATTGCTAGCCTTTCCGAAATCACCTACTCTACCTTTAAGGGCGCATCTCAGTACTCTGTTTGTGTCACCCGGAGCATTAGTGGCAGCTTCAATGAAGTGACATCTATCAGTCAACGTTGCACTTTCTTCCATTCATAAGTAAGTTAATGTAAGTGCAAGTCTTTGTGTGTGTTACAATTATTTTTCTATATCTGTGTTGTAATTTTGCGTGTGTGCTGAAGCCATGGTTGCTTTCCTGTTTGATGGTTCCTTCAGAAAGCAACTAAAATTTCAACAGTTTGTACGCCAATACAAGGAGAATGAGACCATTGTTGTATTAGAGCCAGTACCAGTTGAAGGCGCTCAGTCCACAGCAGAACTCCAGCCTAATCCTTCCACAATGAGGACAATATTATGAGGGTGCTGTTTTGGTGAACAACATAAAAATGTTATTATGAGAGTATTGTCCGCTCATTTGTGTATGTGGTTCTGTTTTTTTTTTTTTTTAATTTAATTAAAAAAAATTAATTTTATGTCTCTTTATGCAATAGGATCCACCCACAATTGGTTACTGATGTATTTATGTTGTATAGCAGTGGTGAAGCAGCTCACACACTACCTGTTGTGACTGTCATTCCAACCTTTCCCAAAGATGTCCAGGTGAGAAGGAATCATGTCACACAGTGCCAAAAGTACTCAACAAAATAATTAGAATTATTTGGGCAAAATGAATGCATACCTCTCTGTCCAATTACCTTTGACAACTCTATTTTCTTCATCAACTTGTCTTTTCCTGGAAAATGACATCCTCACCCATCCAAATGCTCGCTGCGGTGAAGATTATGTCAAACGTCATACACTCACTAGATGACAAGAATGTCACACGGGAAAACTTTTAGTATCTAGCCTTCACTTTCATTTCGGAAAATCTTCAAAAAGACATTAAAAAAACTAAACAAATGATTTATAAGTTTAATATGCGTTTATCAAAGTAGGAAACCACACTTTTATTCACCAGAGTCCAGACTTTGAGAAGTGATGTAGGGTGTTTTTGAAGACCGATCCATAGTGGGGTGGAGCACACAGTTAAAATCCAATCCTAGGATTAGTTTAGGTGTAGTCAAATAGGGAATACTAGTTAAGAAAATTTTTATAAATGATACATAGTCCCAATTAGGGAAATAAATATTGGCTAATATCAGGGGAACATTATATAATGGACCAGTTGCCATTACAAAACTTACCCCCCCACCCCCACCCCCATCAGGTGTGTTTTAACTAATAAGAATCACAGTCCCTCTGGATCTCGGTACATTTGCCCCACCCAAGATTTTTGTAATTTATAATGATCAGCTGATATTAAGTGATTTTTTTAAAGAAATTATATATTTGCCTAAGGTCTCTTTAGATGGGTAAGGATCTAATTGCACTTAATGATATGGTTAACCCCTTTCACACTCCAACTTGCAATGTTCACTGTAAGTGATCTGCTATGTCCCAGGTTTACAGCATTGCTTAATGGCTGAAACACTGATGCCAGCCTCCTTCTGAGATGTTTTTTAACAACTGTACACAATAGCACAAGTAAACATGAACAGTTTGAATGTCAAACAAACACCCTGACCCCAAGCCACCCACCAAACAGCTCCCCACACAAGAAGCAAAAAAACAACTTAGGACAGTTCTTAATACAATTTTAGCAGTTTCAGCAATCTCTGTTAGGGTTAAATAACTTATTGCCAACTTATACTTATTAATCATGTAAATGAAACATATTACAGGCTTGACCCTTTAAATCCATACCAATGTTTCGCAATTGTCCCTTTGCAAATATTTTCATGATATCTATGATATATATCACATAAGTCTTCACACTTTTACACTGTGGAGCGTTATTCTGACATTTTTCCACAACTTACAGACATAGACTTTTTGCAGATTGGTGAAATCTTTACTTCTGAGAGACTTTTCCTCTTTAAGATACACTTTTTATACCCAATCATGTTACTGACTTGTTGCCAATTAACCTAATCATCTGCAAAATGTTGCCCCTGCTGTTTCTATAGTAACGCTTACTTCAAAAGTGTTCCCTGGTACATTTCTTCAGATTAAAAATGTTTTGTTTTCCATGTTCTGTTGTGAATAAAATTACAATTTGTGGGGTCCAGCCATCCATCTAGACCATCTTTGACTCGGTTTAACATAATCATAATTAATGATGGTTGTTTTTAGCACATACTTTGTGTTTGAAGTGACTTCAAATGATTCAAGCAGCTCAATTTTATTATTATTTTTATAACTTTTTATAACTATTTTTATAACTGTTACTTTAATCTACATACAAATTGTTTTTAAATTTGTGTGCAGGAACACAGCTGAAGTGATGCCACTCAACACATCCTCAAGATCCTGGTCGTCCATGGTGCAGATGGAGAGGATTCTGTGGATGTATTCATCCTTCTTGAAGATAAGGAGATGTTTCCAGGAAGCAGCTGTACTGCTAAAGCTGCTTATGTGGCTGATTTATGCCCTAAACCTTGCATACCCCTCAACCCTGCGCAACATTTATGAGGTGTTTCAACTTTTTCTAGAAGTGGATGGGATTAAGCTGTCCACAAAGCTTTCAAGTTGCTGTCTTGCTTTTGTTATTGAAAGTATACTCTCAGTTACGGGAACACTCCAAATCATGTCTCATCTTGTAGCAACTAGTGAATCATTACTGTTTAATGTTAACAAAATAAACAGTTTAATTGCAGTGTGTGTGTGTGTGTGTGTGTGTGTGTGTGTGTGTATATTTATGTTATTTGTAATAAAAGAATATTCATTTCAGAAAGAAAATGATGAAAATTATTTGGTAACATTTATCAAAAGAAAATTAATAACTAAAAATACCCAACAGAAAAAATACAATAAAATCTACATATTTAATTCACAACAGGAAATTCTACAGACATGAGATTTACTTCATATTTTCATGAAAGTCATGTTTCTGTCTGTAAAAAATCAACCAATTAATCCTAAATGGTTTTTGTTCAGTGTATGAACACAGTGTATGCTGCAAAAATAAATAAATAAAAAATGGTAGTAGTAATGCTCTAAATTTCCCAGTCTACCTTATCCCACTGATTCTTAACAAGTTTTATAAACATACTTAACATGATTTGTAGGTTATTATTATTTATATATTGTATTAGACTTTAACACTCTTGCTCATTACTGAAGATGAAATGAAATATGTTCACATTTGAAATAAATGTATACTATAGATGTATATTCTGTCCTGTGGGTTGGACATTTAAAATATCCATATTTTTTAAACTATTATACAAGATCGAGTTTCTGGCTATTACTCATTTCCTGGATTGAACAGTTGCCACACATGAATACAAAAATGACAGAAAAATCATCCTAGGCCAAAAATGAAAATGAAAGGTGCAGTCGAACATGAAATATAATTGTGCAATGGTATTTGACTATTGTTTACCAGCTCTTCTGTGAGCTACTTTAAACTATTTAAATGAAGATTTAAAAAATATATTGTGGAATTAAGTAACATTAAACGTGAAGCTTTCTTTATGGGAAGCTGAGCTCACTCTTGCTGTTTGAAATACACAATAATACCAAAAGATTTGGGACACCCCTTCAAATGATTGCGTTTTGGTGTTCTTTAGTGGTTGGACTCAGGACTCAGAAGTCTGACAGCTAAAATAACTAGCAGATGAATCCTGCTGTAATTAAAACTAAACTGTTAAGAGAAAAACTAATCTAAAAACAGAGCGAGTTACAGCATGATTTCATGAGGGTCGACGATATACTGCATATAAAACCTCCGCAACAGAACGTCAACCTTTCCAACATGGCGGAGGAATTGACGTGTCTGTATACAAATCACAGCGGCGCCCTCTACTGCCTCCTGATATAAGTGACTATGACAAGCTGTTATGACAGGAAAGTGTACTTATTAACCATTTATTATCAGATTTTATCGAAACACATTCATCATGCATTATCACCTTAAATAATGCTTAAATAAAATATTAAGAATGTAACGCGCCATGTTGTTGTTTTTTTGAAAGTCCCGCCCCTTGTTGTGGTTTTCATTTAAAAGTCCAGAGCGCGTGCTTGCGTCATCTAGAAGGCTACAAAACGAGATTTCGAAAGAAAACGACGGACACAGCGACACTGCGATACCTGGAGATATTTTCAGCAATAAACAGCATATTTTATTGGAGACAAATTATGAATTTAGGTAAGTATCTTCCCTTTTTAGGTAGATGGACAGGACGGAGCCTAGCCTGCGCCGCCGGGATGCTCGCGCTCACCTCCGCGGGATACTGCGCGTATCGATGGCTGAAGAGGACCAACGATCTTCAAGCTGCTGAACATCAAGCTGCTCACGGTGAGAAAAGCTCACGTTTTACTTAGTTTGTGTGTTTCTAATCGCTTTAGAACTTATAAAGAGAGTATGTGTGGAAAATGAATAACTTTAATCGGTATAGAGGACAAACAGGATCAAATCTCCTGTGTAGTTTAGCTAACAGAGCTAGCCGAAAGCTAAGGCGCGTGACTGAGCTAACATTAGCCGGCGATGCTACATGGCTCATATCAAGAGCATTTTAAAGTAATTATTGTGTGGATTAAAACATTTCGAGGCACAACATCATGACTTTTAGAAATAGTCTTGAAGTTCTAGGAAAATAATCAAGTACAGCGCGGAGTCACGAAGCCTGACATGAAGCGGAGTTACTGTTAGCACCGGATTATTATTATTATTATTATTATTATTATTATTATTATTATTCTCGTTGAAGTGTTTTATTTCTCTTCTTGGTCTCGGCATTGTTTCTTCTGATGTGTTAATAGTTAGAGTGAATGTTGTGGTAATGAGTGAGTTCCTGTTAGCGCATCATTGTAGCAGCTGTAAAGAGTCAGTCCCTCACCAACTCGCCTTTTTATTTCCCTTCCTCTTCAGTAAGACTCGTTTCTCCTTACTGATCACTAATATAACACTCTGATTAAAGACATGAAGGGGATGAGAGAGTGTCTTATTGAAATATTTTCTTTTCTACATGAATGTCAGTTTCCACTGATGAAATTTGTCATCTCCGTGACATACTGATGTGGTTAAATGTGTCAAATGTTGTACAGGATCTGTTGTTGATGATGTGGAGGAAGTCGACACCACCGAGGTATGTGTCAGGAAAAAAGGACTAGGCTTAATATATTATATACTACAATATCAAATATATTAGTTTTTCATTTTTAACTGGTGTGTGTATTAAGGTCACTGATCCAAGCGCCCAGCTGCTTTGTGATGAACAGGACCCTCAGACGTCAGCTGATGCCCTGGTAATTTTATATTTCTGTTATTTTTAGTGTATTTTTTTAGATGCTTTTGGCTGAAACAGCAAATTTTAATCTTTATGCTTTATTCAGGTCACTGAGGTAAATATCCAGCTCCGGAGCACCAGCCTTGACCCTCAGAAGTCAGCTGTCATTCTGGTAATTTTATATTTCAGACATTTTTCAGTGAAATGTTTCCCAGCCTTTTTGTTTTTGTTTGGCCTTGTCACTGTCCATGCTTGTAAATCCAAATATGAAGTAATTCTCGCTGGATAATCGTCCTCTTGGGAATTTCTTTTAAAGACGACGCTTGTAGCCACTGTTTGAGTTCGTTTACAGTAATTTACATTTAACTCTCACATGCTGTGAACTCTATGAACTCATATTTCATGATATGAACCATTTAATCAGTTTATCCAGTATGATAATAAATCATATTAATGACATGTGAATTAATTGTACAATACTTTATGTACAGAACCCAGCAAATACTGAGACACCTGCTCCTCAGTGTCCTCTTCTGGAGAGCATCATTACACCATGGGGTATGTTAGAATCCACCATTTCCAAAAATGTTGCTGTAATGTGTTGCTAGTGAATGTATAACTTGGTAAAAATGTACTGTGGATTTTCTTATTTCAGCTTGATATGAATGATTGTCTGTCTGTTTAACAGTGGTGTTTGAGTCACTGTACACTCCGGGAGAGCTGCTGGGTGAAGGGGGCTTCGGGACAGTCTGTGCAGGAGTCCGAAATGCTGATGGCAAGCAGGTCATATGACTGCACATGACATGTTCATTTGCACTTAGTAACAAAATGCAGGAATTGTAAAGCATTAAAAATGATCAGTGTCCCTGAGGTACAATCACAGGGATTAGTAGTAACACTTTCCTGTTTATTTGGGGCGAGGAAAGCGCTATGCCAGAACAGCAGAATGAAAAATCATAGTTTTTGCAGGGAACTGTTTAGTAACTGAACAATGTAACTGATACCACTGTGATTTATTTTAATGTTTAATCTTCACCAAATGCTGAAAATTGGTCTAATTTTTTCCCCTAAATGGGAGTATGAGGCTAAGCAAGTCTGAAGCCTTATTCCCCAATGAAATAGTTTCATTTTATTTCTGATCACAACTGTGTACAAATTATGAATTGTATATGTTCTGTTCATGTTTTACAATAAGAATGTTCATGTGTTTTATATCTGAACAGGTTGCACTCAAATATGTGGGGAAAACTCCATGCGATAGATTCATCACCATTGTAAGTAAACTTCTACTTCTGAGATTCTGCAGAGAAGACATAGGTTCCAAATAACAACCACCTGATAGATCAAATGATGTGTCCATTTACTCAGTCCTACTAAAATAATCCTAAACAATTTACCTTCAAATTACCAGTTCAAACCTTCGTATTGTATCATCTCTGATCCAGTAGTTTAGAAGAATTCACTCCAATCCAGGGCTAACTGTATCTGTTCATATTTCAGCCTGGAGAGACACAGAGCCTTCCTGTAGAGGTGGCACTGATGAAAATGGTTTCCAAACCACTTTGTTGTAAGAACGTGCTGGAGATGCTCCAGTGGTTTGAGATGTCCGATTGCTTCATCTTGGTCCTGGAGCGACCCAGCCCCTGCATGGACGTCCAGCAGTTCCTTGAACATCATGACGGCTGGCTGTCAGAAGCACTGGCTCAAAAAATCATGAGCCAGGTGGTTAAAGCTGCTCACCACTGCTGTAACGCAGGGGTTCTTCATCGTGACATCAAGGCGGAGAACCTTCTCATCAACCCAGACACACTGGAAGTTAAGCTCATTGACTTCGGCTGTGGAGATTTGCTCTCTGACACACCCTTTACAGAATATGAAGGTAAGTGTATGAAAGATACGAGACAGAATCAAAGAGACTGTATTGAAGTTTTTTTTGTTTGTTTTTTTTGCAACAGTGCTGATGGTGCTCCTTCTCTCTTTTTTGCTCAGGCACTTGGTGTTTCTCTCCACCTGAGTGGGTGTGTGATGGAGAGTATTTGGGTTGTCCTGCCACCATGTGGGGTCTGGGAGTTCTCCTGTTCCTCCTTGTCTGTGGACACTTGCCCTTCCATAATGAGGATGAGATCGTCTACAGAAAGATGGACTTTGCTCCCGGCCTGTCTGAAGGTGAGAAAATGTAGAAGCATCACCATTTAGAACAGCTGAAGTTGTAAAACTGGCATTACAAGATTAATAGATTTTTTAATAATATTAATATATATCTGAAATGTCAAAGCACTATCTATAATATCTCATCACTGCACACACAGCTTGCCACAGTCTGATCAATTGGTGTCTGGACCCGGAACCTGAATGTCGGCCCACGTTTGAAGAAATCCTCAGCCATCAGTGGTTTACATCTGGTGGATCTGAGTGAAGGATCTGAGTGTAAGTGGATCTGTTGAAGACTCTCACCCTGACTTACATAAAGAAAGGAAGAAATAAACAAATGTAAACGTATATATAAACAAATTTATTGTTGAATAAATGTTCCATTTTTTTCTTATTTAGCCATTTGGATGTCCACCGTGGTGTTACGCCTCGTGAAGGAGCATGTCCAGGAGATGCTGAAGGCCATGGAGGGAGTCTGAGCAACACTCCTCACACACACCCACACACACCTCTCTATCTCAGCCAACTTAAAGAGTGATCAGGACATTTTAGGAAATCTATTGTTGGCTATTCAGTGGTCATTAGAATAAAAAACTAAGATTAAACTCTGCACTATTGCCCATTCATTTGTAGAACTGCTTTTGCTCTCCATTGTGTTTGATGATAGATTACTTGTAACTAATTTATAAGATTAAGAAACCCCCAAAATTTTAATAAAGTAATAAATGTCCTGGTCATACTTTAAACACCTCTTTTCTTTCCCTTTCTTTCTCTCTCCACTTGTTCAAGATCTCCAGAGGTAAGTAAATACTTATTACTGCCTTTTATTTTCTGCAGATTTAAACCTGTCTTGTTTTTCTTCTCTCCCTGAGCAGCTGTACACATCATCGCTGGCCTGTAACATCAACACCTGTTAGTGCTCTCTGACCGACGGACGGCATCAACATCTGCAGCTCCGATAAGCGTCTCCATCATTAGTTTAACTTTTTATTAAATACGTTACTCATTAAGACATTTATCTTTATTATAGGTTTAAGATTTTACTATACTATTTATTAGACATTTAAGATTTTGTTGTATTTTTGTATTGTATATATTGTAAATAGATTCATCTGTTCATTATACTTTTTTATTAATAACCTTTTATCATAGCTTTACATCTTTTATTCTATTTATTCTATTGCATTATTAATTAAATCCTAATAAAAATTGATTAGTTCATATTTGAGGTTTCATTGTGATCATTCCCAGTTTTTCTGAATGTTTGTGATGAATGTTGGGGTTGAAATGTAACTCTAAAAACAATCTGAGACTTTTTCCTCCTAGAAAAGAAAAACTTTTCTACTGACTGTGGAATTAGCACTTTATTTAGATTAAAACTAAAATCTATTAAAGAAACATTGAGTTCATAGTCAGAATGATGAAAATTAAATCAATCTCATATAGAGCCTCCTGTCCCCTATGACAATACGGTGTTTAACTCCATCTCTGTGTTATATACTAGAACCTAATATTTAACAGTGGATTTGTACATGACGCCATCTTCAAACACAAATACTGACCTTTTTGTACTGAAGTGAAATGATGTTAAATGAATGTGAAGTAAACAGTAGTGGCAGAAATACTGCTTAGGTTCACGATACTGCGTTATTTACACGAGTCTCCATCCAGACTCCAGAACAGTTTATATCACCAGGCCATTAGACTGATAAATAGTCCAAACCCACTGCTACTTCCACCTGTATCATCAGGGTCAATTCAGTCTGTTCAGTGGCACTCTACACTTTACCTGCTGAACCATCATGCACTCATAATGGATAATCATGGACAAATTAAACACTAGACTTTACACAGACACTTTATCCCCACAAAGTAAGAATTTTTTATTGTACTAGAACATATGACAATAAAGCTCTTGAATTGAATTGAACTGTATTGATTAGTATCGTCACCTGTAACATTACAATCAATAGAATGAATTAAATGAGACATAATTTAAGTTCGACTTCTTTTATTTGGTCGAGACTTGGCAACAACAAAACGACTTTCTGGAACTTAATCAAGCATGTCCACAGGGGTTTGTTTACATCTCGCAGCCTCGAACTTCCGGTCGCGGGGAGGTCTCGCGATACTCCACGACGCGACTTATAAGGCATCCCCACTGACTCTGTCCACATACACATCATTGAATCCGCTGTTTACAAATCAGCGGGTCAACACCGACTACACTCGCTGTTATATACCGACCACCGAAATAAACACGTTTTAATCTGAATTCTCTGCATTTTTAACCTCTCTCTGTACTCTCTCTCTCCTAACGTTATCCTACTTGGTGATTTTAACATTCATGTGGTTCCCTTCAGGAACTTAAAAAACATCAATCCTTTCACTTTGTCCACTGCAATCAATAATCTTCCATGCAGTGACCATCTATCCACCCCTGACGACCTGGTATCTTACTACAACTCTGAACTACAGGTCCTCCTGGATGTTATAGCACCTCTAAATACCTGAACTGTCTCTTGTATATTTGTTATTCCTCTTTAATTAAGAAAACGTACTTCTTATCCTATTACTTGATTAATGAATGGAATAATAGAATATATGATTACTAAAATAATCGATACATCCCTAGTCTGGACATTGTTGTAGCCAGTCCATGTCTCATGTTTCCTGAACCCTTCTTTAACAGTCTGAGCCCGATGAATTCTGCCATTGTCATCTTGGAATATTCCCCGTGCCATCAGGAAATAAAAAATGCATTGATGAAAAAACATGACCTCTTTTTTTCTTGCACATAATGTTGCTGAACTTAGACCTGACCAACTGAAGCAACCCCACAGCACTGGCCCCAGAGCCTTGTACAGTGGGCACTAGACATGACCAGTGGTGCATCACTTCAGCTGCCTCTCTTCTTACCCTGATGCTCTCATCACTCTGAAACAGTGTAAATCTGGACTCATCAGACCACATGACCTTTTTCTGTTGCTCCATATTCCCATCTTTATTATCCCTAGCAAATCTCCAGTTTAGTCGCCCCCCCCCCATTTATATTTATTTAAATAACAATCAATAACATACATTCACATTTCAACACAATTAACAATGCAGCATGCATACAGACATTGTGTTTTTACATTGTGTATATATAAACAAAAAATGAGAGAGAGAAAATAGCATCAGTAAATCACAAGCAAAACCTGACATCAGCATCAGTTTGTCC
Source organism: Hemibagrus wyckioides (assembly GCF_019097595.1). Classification (NCBI taxonomy): domain Eukaryota; kingdom Metazoa; phylum Chordata; class Actinopteri; order Siluriformes; family Bagridae; genus Hemibagrus; species Hemibagrus wyckioides. The sequence continues at coordinate 21,114,079 of NC_080713.1, forward strand.
ACTTACAGTTATACTTGGTTTTGAAGATCATTTATGAAAGGACACCACAAGGCAGTGAACTTAAACCCAGAACCCCTTAAATTCCAAACTCAGCAATTGTAACACATCTCTGGCCCACTGTTTAAAAGAACGGGGAAATGACTGTTTCTAATGAATTAAAATCAAGCACTTTGCCAAAAGAGAATTAAAGTCGATGCAGTGCAATTCACTTTCTGTGTTGTTTTCACACGATACCAATGATAGCAGTAAAAGGATTTGCACAAATATCTTTACAAAATATTCTGGAATAAGAAAAAAAAATATTTGAGCAAAAAACAGACTAGGACCTAGACAAAACATATGGGCTAATGTAGCAGAGGACTGCTTACATCTTGTACATGTGGGGTCAACAGAAGGATACATCTTTACCAACTTGGCCTTGGAAAGAGGAAGTCTTTGTACCATTTCAAATTGAACAAGGCTTTGTCTAGCTCAAATAGAAGATCCATGAATTCACAAATTGCCTCATTCCATTCCTTGTATTTCAGGCTGATATTAAGGTCCAGTTTCCAGGAATCTCTTTGTGCAGTTACAGAAGTGGAGAATAATTCTACAAGATTTATATATAATCCAGAGATGGTTCCTCTTTGTTCTGGGTCATTAGGAAAAGTAGGGTTCAATAGGATTTTGTTCAGGAAGGGAAGGAAAAGAAGAAAAATTCTTGCATGTGAAATCGAATACTTGTAAATATCTGAAAAAGTGAGCTTTAGATAGTTTAAATTGCGATTCTAATTGGGCAAAAGACAAGAAGCAGCCATCAGCAAAAAGATCTTTAAATGTTAACTTAGATAATTTTTCTTTCCATAGCAAGTATGCCTGATTGTTCAGAGGCTGAGAAAATCAATGATTTCTGGCTACTGGATGAAAAACCTCTCTGCCCTGAATTTGGTCCTAAATCTGAGTAGAATTTTATATCATTGAGTGCAACGATTGAGAGTCTGGACCTATCATTAAGGATGAAAATAGCAGAGCTGAAAGATTTGACTCTGCCAAAGGCTTTTTCAGCATCTAGGGATATACAAAAATGTATATTTCATATATATGCTTATTTGAGACAGGAGAATAAATAATATCAAATAATCTGCGTATATTAAAAAAAGAAAATCGTTTTTTTTTTAATGAAACCAGTCTGATCTTGTGCTACGAGAGTAGGGAGTAGGGATATTCTCCAGTCTCCAATATTTTACAGTCCACACTGAGTAAAGATATAGGCCGGAATGATCCACAGTTCAGAGAGTCCTTCTCTTTTTTAGGTAAAATGGACATTGTAGCTTGATAGAATGTGTATGGGAGACAGCCTATAGAGAATGATTCCTCAAATATTAATATTTGACTTTTTTCTTAGGTTTTGTGTTACTTCAAGTCAAAAATCACACATATGCATGCATGATAAACAAAAGCATAAAGACAACAATTATGTTAAAATAATAATTTTAACAGTTATTTAGACCAACACATTTAACACTTCAAATATGTTTATTTGGCACTTTTTCACACAGAACATTTACAAATCACTGACAACCACTGAAATTGACCTGTAGTGTATCTGTAGTGCAACTGTAGTGAATTGTAGTGAATGTGAATAGAAGAACATAAAACTGCCTCAGAAATGACAACACGTTTGTGCTCCTTGCACACAGGCTTGTTACACTGGGGAACACCACCTGCTGACTTTTCAGTCTTTGGCAGCTAGGCAGATCCTACACCTCTTCCTCTTCAATTCCTCTTCTGATGTCCTCCTGTGGCCAGGTGGTGGATGGATTTTATTTTTTATCCGACATCTTCCCATTGCCTCTGTAATATGGTTTTGAAGGGGCGTGCCCTCCAGGAGCCTCTTCATATGTGGCATGACAAGATCTGTGACCTGCTCCTTGATAAATAGCCATCGTGCATTGGTCACATCACCCATGTCATCAGGGTGTTGTGCGGTGAAGTTGGTGTAGGCACTGAGGGTGGCAACATCCAGCACATTGTACCATAGCACCATGGACCACCTCTGTGTTCTCCGCTTACATGAGTAGGTGTGAACCATCTGATCCACTGTGTCCACTCCTCCTTTAGGTTTATTATAGTACTGGATCATTTCTGGTTTCCTCTTAAGGCTGTTGTCATCAAACTGTATGAACCTGCAGATATCCTCATATCTCTTGGGCCCCATATAGTAACTTTGTACATTGGATGTTGAAACAGATCCTGAAACAGCTCCTTCAAGGCCATATCCCAGCTCTTGTCCACCCCTGCAATAAGAGTCATCAGCATCAGATATTTCAGACTCACGACTAAGAATTGCTTCATCTTCCTCATCCTGTTTTTCATGCAACATCTCAAAAACAATTCCCAACACAGCCTGGGTGTTTTGAGTTCAAATGTCTCTGCAGCTTTGATGGTTTAAACGCCTCATTTGACAAAATTTCTCCACATTCAACACACTGCGCCTTCAGCTTAGTCTCAGTACCTGCCCTTATAAAACCAAATTTAATGTATTCAACGTCGTATTTTCTCACCACACACTTCGAAGCTTTTGCTTGCACAGGTCTGTCTCCCACATCTACTTTTCTTTAAAAAAAAACGTTCCAAATTACAGTAACGTAGTTAACATTACTGCATTTGATCGAGCAAACGTTCAATCTGACGTTGTGACGTGATTGGTGTTGCAATATTTAAACATAAATTATCTTTTAGATAATGCATCTTAACTTGATGAGTGTTTTTGATCACATAAATCCATTAGAACAATTAGATAATTAGAAAATAACAAGATTTGTCAATTAAAACATAAATAAAAATTAATTTGGGGGTATTCTACCACTGCCTACACGGCCCACCAGATGGCACTTGGAGGCCCACTAGAGAGCCGCGGCCCACCGGTTGAGAATCACTGCTTTACACCACTGTGCTGCACTGAACTGTATAGAACTCTCTGTCTCTCACACACACACACACACTCTTTCACCTGTGTGGACACACACACATAACTTATATTTTTCACTACTTATTGCACTACCTCAAACCCTGTTATTTCATTACTCTGCTATGTTTATATTTATGTTTATGCCTATTTCTATTTGCACTTCCTTAATCACTGCTACTCTGTACATCATTTCTTTTTATTCCATTTCATTTCTTTACATTTCATTACATATGTTCTTTTTCGGTGTCTTGTTTTTGTGTTGTCTTTTTGTACCTACTGTTTTTGCACTGTATTGTCTTGCACTGTTTGCACCTAGTTGCACACTTTGCACTTTATGTGGCTAGGACAAAAAGTTGGTCCTAGCTCTGTGTCTCTTGGTCCTGGAGAAACGTTGTTTCATTTCACTATGTACTGCATCAGCTATATGTGGTTGAAATGACAATAAAGCCTCTTGAATCTTGAATCTTGCATCCGGTGCTTTGCATTGCACTTGGTGATGTAAGGCTTGGATGCAGCTGCTCGGCCACGAAAACTCATTTCATAAAGCTCTCTACTCACTGTTCTTGAGCTGCTCTCAAGGCTACATGATGTTTGGAGGTCTGTAGCTATTGACTCTGTAGAAAGTTGGTGACTTCTCCGCACTGTGCGCCTCAGCATGCACTGACCCCTCTCTGTGATTTCAGGTGGCCTACCACTACGGGGCTGAGTTGCTGTTGTTCCCAATTGCTTCCACTTTGTTATAAAACCACTAACAGTTGACCGTGGAATATTTAGTAGTGAGGAAATTTCATGAATGGACTGGTGGCAACCTATCACTGTACCACGCTTGAATTTACTGAGCTCCTGAGAGCCACCTATTCTTTTACAAATATTTGTAGAAGCAGTCTGCATGCCTGTGTGCTTGATTTTATACATCTGTGTCGATGGAAGTGATTGGAACACCTAAATTCAATGATTTGGAAACAAAAAAAAAGTGCGAAAGGAATATAGTCAATTTCAGACGAATACAGGGCTGTGTAGAATTGTTCAAAGACCGAAATGATTTCCAAAACTCATCCTTGGTGATCCTGCCGTCATCCCTTTGAATGGATGTTATAGTATTTGTAGTCAAGTACTGTCTTATTTGTTGAGCAAAAATTTTCCCACATTTGGTCGAATGTTTGTATATTTTAGAGCGAGACTGGAGCAAAAGTCTTTCTGTCTGTTCAGATGTTATTAGATCACTCTCTAATAACACAGAGCTTTGTTCTATCCATAAAATGTCAGGTGAGGGCTTAATTGCACATTTCAAGTCTAACTGTTTAATTTGATTAATAAGATCATTTAATTGATGGTTTCTTTTTTCTCTCTCCAACTATGAAAATGAGATTATTTCCCCCTTAATATAGCATTTTAAAGACTCCCAAAGTGTATATGAACGATGCACTGGGGAAAAAAGAGAACTGCTTAAGGTTTGGATAAATGAAACGTCAGGGATCAGAACAACTGGTTATTACAAAACTTGATTTTAATAAGCATGCATAACATGCATAACAAATCAACACTATTTTTTGAAAAAGGTGCCTTTTGCATTCAAAATACATTAATAAATGACAAAATTAATTTAAGTGTTCACATTTGTTATGAACAAACAGAACAAGAGGTATGCTAAAAGTAAAATGGTGCAAAATACAGAGTCTAATGTGAGTAAAAGCTCTGTCTGATTTCCATCAGCTGACTAAACCATGGCACAAAAGGAGTGGTTGCTAGACGGGGACACTGGCCTAAATGTTAATTAGTCAAGCTGCTGAGGTATGAGTTCTTCCCAACATCCGTTGCTGAGAATACAGACTCACACTGATAGGTTGACCCAGAGTTCAGTCTGCAGAGATGCCATGCTTGCCCATGGGAAGATGCTCTTGTTTCTTTTGAAAACTCCTCAATATTCTTGACCAGGAATGGAGATGGAATTGATGTAATGCAGAGCAGCACTAGTCTGCCTACAATGATGCCCTCAAAGCGCTCCCTGAAATTTTCAGCTAGCTTCTCCAAAAAGAAAAGATGGTGCTGATGGTGATTGCCATTAGTCTGCTGGAGAAGAGTTGGAAAGTGGATATGTGGCCATGTGATGTCACTCTTAAAGATCTCCAGCCGCCTTTCAATGGAGCATCCTGCTGCCATCAGATCACACAATGTGTTGCCTTGGTCCTGGAGCCTCAGATTCAGTTTCTTTAGCTGAGATGTAATGTCCACTAAAAAGTCCACGAGCTCCATGCTATCACCATTCCTCAGAAAATCCAAGTAATGCCTGGCTTTGACATTCTTCTGCTGTGACAAAAAGATCTCCAAATCTTTCCTGATGACCCAAAACCTCTCCAAGACTCTTCCATAAGCAGCATTTACCTGGTAAGAGAAAGAAAAAAGCTAATAAATAAATAAATAAATAAATAAATAAATAATTTTTGTGTTCCATTACTTTTGTGTTCCATAAATATTCATAAAGTGAACACAAACACCTTGTAAATGCTGTAAATGTAAATGGTTTAAGTCTGTTGTAAGTAGATTTTGATGACAACTGTTAATACTTCCTAATGCATGTAATAACATTTTCTCCTACATTTTATTGACAACTGAAAAAAGATTATATACATGAAAACATTTGTGAAATTAGGGTTGACCTATCATCAGTCAGGTGTTTAGAGTGGGGACATTCAGCATTTCCCTGAATGAGGATTAATTTACGCCTTAGTTTCCCATTGAGTAAAATTGTTAAAGATTTAAGTGCTTTATCTATAAAGCAATATTTTTATGTTTGCAGTCTGTGGGTTTGTGGTCACCACATAATCCCCCATTGACCCAATCACACAGTAAAAGTAAAAAGTTACATTAATTCTCACCTCAGTCAGGAAAGCCCGCAGAAGACGGTGCTGAAGGGCAGAAGATGCTCTCAGGCAGTTCACAAGCTTCATTATAGTTTCCATGACGTCTGAATTTTCTTTTCGGAGGCTAGCACACAGCACGGACTGGTGTATTATACAGTAGTATGTCAGCAGGTCTGAGTGCTCTTTCAAAAGTCTCCTCTTTCAAACTTTAACCAGCTCCCTTCATCTTCCCTATCATGGCTGGAGCACCATCAGTAGTGATGGACACAACATTCTTGACATCAATTCCCCTTTCATTAAGCATCTGCATGATAGCTTTATAGATATCCTCTCCTCTAGTGTTACAGAGTGGAGTAAGGCCCATTAAGTCTTCACAGAATGACCCCTTGCTGAAGTATCTGACAAACACACATAGCTGGGCTTGGTCTGTGCCATCTGTTGACTCATCCACCACAAGTGAAAGGCAGGGTGCATCTTAGATATCATCAGTTAACTGCTTAACTAAGTCATGGGCAAGTACCTCTGTCCTCCTGGTTGAAGTGTCATTAGATAGTGGAATATTCTTTAATTTCTCTGACATCTCCTCTCTGTCCTTTCCCTCAAACAAAGCCTCTGCTGTGTCCACTAAACACTTCTTAACTATCTCTGCATCAGAGAATGGCTTCTTATTCTTGCCAAGTACCCAGGCCACTCAAAAAGATGCTTCTGTAGCTCTCAAAGCTCTCACAAGCAATTTATTAGTTGATTAATATGAAGACTTTAGCTGTCATAGTTTTGCTGTCCTTACTTCTGTATTTTGTGGATATTTCCCTTCAAAATGTCTGTGTTTTCATAGTGGCGTGTGACATTTCCACTCTTCACAACTCCAACTCATTACAAATCAAACAGAACGCGTTTGTGCTGGATTTGGGCAAAATGAATGCATACCTCTCTGTCCAATTACCTTTGAAAACTCTATTTTCTTCGTCAACTTGTCTTTTCCTGGAAAATGACATCCTCACCCATCCAAACGCTCGCTGCGGTGAAGTGTCGCCCGATTACGTCAAACATCATACACTCACTAGATAACAAGAATGTCACACGGGAAAACTTTTAGTATCTCGCCTTCACTTTCATTTAAAAATGACATTAAAATAAACTAAACTAATGATTTATAAGTTTAACATGCTTTTATCAAAGTATGAAATCCACACTTTTATTCACCAGAGTCCAGACTTTGAGAAGTGATGTAGGGTGTTTTTGAAGACCGATCCATAGTGGGGTGGAGCACACAGTTAAAATCCAATCCTAGGATTAGTTTAGGTGTAGTCAAATTGGGAAAACTGGATAAGAAAATTTTTATAAATGATACATAGTCCCAATTAGGGAAATAAATATTGGCTAATATCAGGGGAACATTATATAATGAACCAATTGCCATTACAAATCTACCCCCCACCCCCACCCCCATCAGGTGTGTTTTAACTAATAAGAATCACAGTCCCTCTGGATCTCGGTACATCTGCCCCATCCAAGATTTTTGTAGTTTATAATGATCAGCTGATATTAAGTGATTTTTTTAAAGAAATTATATATTTGCCTAAGGTCTCTTTAGATGGGTAAGGATCTAATTGCACTTAATGATATGGTTAACCCCTTTCACACTCCAACTTGCAATGTTCACTGTAAGTGATCTGCTATGTCCCAGGTTTACAGCATTGCTTAATGGCTGAAACACTGATGCCAGCCTCCTTCTGAGATGTTTTTTAACAACTGTACACAATAGCACAAGTAAACATGAACAGTTTGAATGTCAAACAAACACCCTGACCCCAAGCCACCCACCAAACAGCTCCCCACACAAGAAGCAAAAAAACAACTTAGGACAGTTCTTAATACAATTTTAGCAGTTTCAGCAATCTCTTAGGGTTAAATAACTTATTGCCAACTAATACATATTAATCATGTAATGAAACATATTACAGGCTTGACCCTTTAAATCCATACCAATGTTTCGCACTTGTCCCTTTGCAAATACACTATATTGCCAAAAGTATTCGCTCACCCATCCAAATAATCAGCATCAGGTGTTCCAATCACTTCCATGGCCACAGGTGTATAAAATCAAGCACCTAGGCATGCAGACTGTTTTTACAAACATTTGTGAAAGAATGGGTCGCTCTCAGGAGCTCAGTGAATTCCAGCGTGGAACTGTGATAGGATGCCACCTGTGCAACAAATCCAGTCGTAAAATTTCCTCGCTCCTAAATATTCCACAGTCAACTGTCAGCTGTATTATAAGAACGTGGAAGTGTTTGGGAACGACAGCAACTCAGCCACGAAGTGGTAGGCCACGTAAACTGACGGAGCGGGGTCAGCGGATGCTGAGGCACATAGTGTGAAGAGGTCGCCAACTTTCTGCAGAATCAATGCAAAGCGTCGGATGCAGTGGTGTAAAGCACGCCGCCACTGGACTCTAGAGCAGTGGAGACGCGTTCTCTGGAGTGACGAATCGCACTTCTCCATCTGGCAATCTGATGGACGAGTCTGGGTTTGGCGGTTGCCAGGAGAACAGTACTTGTCTGACTGCATTGTGCCAAGTGTAAAGTTTGGTGGAGGGGGGATTATGGTGTGGGGTTGTTTTTCAGGCGCTGGGCTTGGCCCCTTAGTTCCAGTGAAAGGAACTCTGAATGCTTCAGCATACCAAGACATTTTGGACAATTCCATGCTCCCAACTTTGTGGGAACAGTTTGGAGCTGGCCCCTTCCTCTTCCAACATGACTGTGCACCAGTGCACAAAGCAAGGTCCATAAAGACATGGATGACAGAGTCTGGTGTGGATGAACTTGACTGGCCTGCACAGAGTCCTGACCTCAACCCAATAGAACACCTTTGGGATGAATTAGAGCGGAGACTGAGAGCCAGGCCTTCTCATCCAACATCAGTTCCTGACCTCACAAATGCGCTTCTGGAAGAATGGTCAAAAATTCCCATAAACACACTCCTAAACCTTGTAGACAGCCTTCCCAGAAGAGTTGAAGCTGTTATAGCTGCAAAGGGTGGACCGACTTCATATTGAACCCTATGGATTAGGAATGGGATGTCACTTAAGTTCATATGCGAGTCAAGGCAGGTGAGCGAATACTTTTGGCAATATAGTGTATTTTGATGATATCTATGATATATATCAAATAAGTCTTCACACTTTTACACTGAGGAGCGTTATTCTGACATTTTTCTACAATTTACAGACAGACTTTTTGCAGATTGGTGAAACCCTGCCCATCTTTACTTCTGAGAGACTTTTCCTCTTTAAAATACACTTTTTATACCCAATCATGTTACTGACTTGTTGCCAATTAACCTAATCATCTGCAAAATGTTGCTCCAGCTGTTTCTATAGTAACACTTACTTCAAAAGTGTTCCCTGGTACATTTCTTCAGATTAAAAATGTTGTTTTCCATGTTCTATTGTGAACAAAATTACAATTTGTGGGGTCCAGCCATCCATCTAGACCATCTTTGACTCGGTTTAACATAATCATAATTAATGATGGTTGTTTTTAGCACATACTTTGTGTTTGAAGTCACTTCAAATGATTCAAGCAGCTCTATTTTATTATTATTTTTATAATTTTACTTTAATCTGCATACAAATTGTTTTTAAATTTGTGTGCAGGAACACAGCTGAAGTGATGCCACTCAACACATCCTCAAGATCCTGGTCGTCCATGGTGCAGATGGAGAGGATTCTGTGGATGTATTCATCCTTCTTGAAGATAAGGAGATGTTTCCAGGAAGCGGCTGTACTGCTAAAGCTTGCACGCTGCTCATGTGGCTGATTTTTGCCCTAAACCTTGCATACCCCTCAACCCTGCGCAACATTTATGAGGTGTTTCAACTTTTTCTAGAAGTGGATGGGATTAAGCTGTCCCCAAAGCTTTCAAGTTGCTGTCTTGCTTTTGTTATTAAAAGTATACTCTCAGTTACTGGAACACTCCAAATCATGTCTCATCTTGTAGCAACTAGTGAATCATTACTGTTTAAAGTTAACAAAATAAACAGTTTAATTGTTGTGTGTGTGTGTGTTTATGTGATTTGTAATAAAAGAATATTCATTTCAGAAAGAAAATGATGAAATTTGGTAACATTTATCAAAAGAAAATTAATAACTAAAAATACCCAACAGAAAAAATATAATAAAATCTAATTATTTATTTGACAACAGGAAATTCTACAGACATATGGGATTTACTTCATATTTTCATGAAAGTCATGTTTCTGTCTGTAAAAAAATCAACCACTTAATTAGTTTAATTAAACAATATAAATATAATATAATTGTGCAATGGGATTTGACTATTGTTTACCAGCTCTTCTGTGAGCTACTTTAAACTATTTAAATGAAGATTTAAAAAATATATATTGTGGAATTAAGTTACATTAAATGTGCAGCTTTCTTCTTGGGAAGCTGAGCTCACTCTTGCTGACTTGAAATACACAATAATGCCAAAAGTTTTGGGACACCCCTTCAAATGATTGAGTTTAGGTGTTGTTTTTTAGTGGTTGGGCTCAGGACTCAGAAGTCTGTCAGCTAAAATAACTAAGCAGATAAATCCTGCTGTAATTAAAACTAAGCTGTTAAGAGAAAAACTAATCTAAAAACAGAGCGAGTTACAGCATGATTTCATGAGGGTCGACCGTATACTGCATACTGTTCTGGAGTCTGGATGGAGACTCGTGTAAATAACGCAGTATCGTGAACCTAAGCAGTATTTCTGCCACTACTGTTTACTTCACATTCATTTAACATCATTTCACTTCAGTACAAAAAGGTCAGTATTTGTGTTTGAAGATGGCGTCATGTACAAATCCACTGTTAAATATTAGGTTCTAGTATATAACACAGAGATGGAGTTAAACACCGTATTGTCATAGGGGACAGGAGGCTCTATATGAGATTGATTTAATTTTCATCATTCTGACTATGAACTCAATGTTTCTTTAATAGATTTTAGTTTTAATCTAAATAAAGTGCTAATTTCACAGTCCGTAGAAAAGTTTTTCTTTTCTAGGAGGAAAAAGTCTCAGATTGTTTTTAGAGTTACATTTCAACCCCAACATTCATCACAAACATTCAGAAAAACTGGGAATGATCACAATGAAACCTCGAATATGAACTAATACATTTTTATTAGGAATTATTTAATAATGCAATATAATAAATAGAATAAAAGATGTAAAGCTATGAGAAGGTTATTAATAAAAAGTATAATGAACAGAAATCTATTTACAATATTTACAATACAAAAATACAACAATCTTAAATGTCTAATAAATAGTATAGTAAAATCTTAAACCTATAATAAAGATAAAGGTCTTATTGAGTAACGTATTTAATAAAAAGTTAAACTAATGATGGAGACTCTTATCGGAGCTGCAGATGTTGATGCCGTCCGTCGGTCAGAGAGCACTAACAGGTGTTGATGTTACAGGCCAGCGATGATGTGTACAGCTGCTCAGGGAGAGAAGAAAAACAAGACAGGTTTAAATCTGCAGAAAATAAAAGGCAGTAATAAGTATTTACTTACCTCCGGAGATCTTGAACAAGTGGAGAGAGAAAGAAAGGGAAAGAAAAGAGGTGTTTAAAGTATGACCAGGACATTTATTACTTTATTAAAATTTTGGGGGTTTCTTAATCTTATAAATTAGTTACAAGTAATCTATCATCAAACACAATGGAGAGCAAAAGCAGTTCTACAAATGAATGGGCAATAGTGCAGAGTTTAATCTTAGTTTTATATTCTAATGACCACTGAATAGCCAACAATAGATTTCCTAAAATGTCCTGATCACTCTTTAAGTTGGCTGAGATAGAGAGGTGTGTGTGGGTGTGTGTGAGGAGTGTTGCTCAGACTCCCTCCATGGCCTTCAGCATCTCCTGGACAGGCTCCTTCACGAGGCGTAACACCACGGTGGACATCCAAATGCCTAAATAAGAAAAAAATGGAACATTTATTCAACAATAAATTTGTTTATATATACGTTTACATTTGTTTATTTCTTCCTTTCTTTATGTAAGTCAGGGTGAGAGTCTTCAACAGATCCACCTACACTCAGATCCTTCACTCAGATCCACCAGATGTAAACCACTGATGGCTGAGGATTTCTTCAAACGTGGGCCGACATTCAGGTTCCGGGTCCAGACACCAATTGATCAGACTGTGGCAAGCTGTGTGTGCAGTGATGAGATATTATAGATAGTGCTTTGACATTTCAGATATATATTAATATTATTAAAAAATCTATTAATCTTGTAATGCCAGTTTTACAACTTCAGCTGTTCTAAATGGTGATGCTTCTACATTTTCTCACCTTCAGACAGGCCGGGAGCAAAGTCCATCTTTCTGTAGACGATCTCATCCTCATTATGGAAGGGCAAGTGTCCACAGACAAGGAGGAACAGGAGAACTCCCAGACCCCACATGGTGGCAGGACAACCCAAATACTCTCCATCACACACCCACTCAGGTGGAGAGAAACACCAAGTGCCTGAGCAAAAAAGAGAGAAGGAGCACCATCAGCATTGTTGCAAAAAAACAAACAAACAAAACTTCAATACAGTCTCTTTGATTCTGTCTCGTATCTTTCATACACTTACCTTCATATTCTGTAAAGGGTGTGTCAGAGAGCAAATCTCCACAGCCGAAGTCAATGAGCTTAACTTCCAGTGTGTCTGGGTTGATGAGAAGGTTCTCCGCCTTGATGTCACGATGAAGAACCCCTGCGTTACAGCAGTGGTGAGCAGCTTTAACCACCTGGCTCATGATTTTTTGAGCCAGTGCTTCTGACAGCCAGCCGTCATGATGTTCAAGGAACTGCTGGACGTCCATGCAGGGGCTGGGTCGCTCCAGGACCAAGATGAAGCAATCGGACATCTCAAACCACTGGAGCATCTCCAGCACGTTCTTACAACAAAGTGGTTTGGAAACCATTTTCATCAGTGCCACCTCTACAGGAAGGCTCTGTGTCTCTCCAGGCTGAAATATGAACAGATACAGTTAGCCCTGGATTGGAGTGAATTCTTCTAAACTACTGGATCAGAGATGATACAATACGAAGGTTTGAACTGGTAATTTGAAGGTAAATTGTTTAGGATTATTTTAGTAGGACTGAGTAAATGGACACATCATTTGATCTATCAGGTGGTTGTTATTTGGAACCTATGTCTTCTCTGCAGAATCTCAGAAGTAGAAGTTTACTTACAATGGTGATGAATCTATCGCATGGAGTTTTCCCCACATATTTGAGTGCAACCTGTTCAGATATAAAACACATGAACATTCTTATTGTAAAACATGAACAGAACATATACAATTCATAATTTGTACACAGTTGTGATCAGAAATAAAATGAAACTATTTCATTGGGGAATAAGGCTTCAGACTTGCTTAGCCTCATACTCCCATTTAGGGGAAAAAATTAGACCAATTTTCAGCATTTGGTGAAGATTAAACATTAAAATAAATCACAGTGGTATCAGTTACATTGTTCAGTTACTAAACAGTTCCCTGCAAAAACTATGATTTTTCATTCTGCTGTTCTGACATAGCGTTTTCCTTGCCCCAAATAATCAGGCAAGTGTTACTGCTTAACCCTGTGATTGTACCTCAGGGACACTGATCATTTTTAATGCTTTACAATTCCTGCATTTTGTTACTAAGTGCAAATGAACATGTCATGTGCAGTCATATGACCTGCTTGCCATCAGCATTTCGGACTCCTGCACAGACTGTCCCGAAGCCCCCTTCACCCAGCAGCTCTCCCGGAGTGTACAGTGACTCAAACACCACTGTTAAACAGACAGACAATCATTCATATCAAGCTGAAATAAGAAAATCCACAGTACATTTTTACCAAGTTATACATTCACTAGCAACACATTACAGCAACATTTTTGGAAATGGTGGATTCTAACATACCCCATGGTGTAATGATGCTCTCCAGAAGAGGACACTGAGGAGCAGGTGTCTCAGTATTTGCTGGGTTCTGTACATAAAAAGTATTGTACATAATTAATTCACATGTCATTAATATGATTTATTATCATACTGGATATGGCTAATATTTGACTACATGTAATGCAAGCACATCTTCAGAAATGAATTAAATATAAACAGCCTTCACTTCACAAACAGAAATGTTACAGTAAAAAGGCTTGGATTAGTAATGACTTAGGTGTCTATTAGGAATTATTCATTGTTGTGTTAACAGAAACAATTCAACTGACACATAATTCTACACATAACGTCTGTGCAAAATCTCAGAAGTGAAGGAAGTTGTGGCATTAATACAGTGCACACAAACACACACAGACACCTGTTAGAAATGAACAGCTAATATATTTTAAATTGTTGTATATGGTATTTTACCTGTACTACTTTTTACTGACACATACCTCGGTGAATACTGTAACTTCACGAATAAAAAAGTGATACAAGCTGATTAAATGGTTCATATCATGAAATATGTGTTCATAGAGTTCACAGCATGTGAGAGTTAAATGTAAATTACTGTAAACGAACTCAAACAGTGGCTACAAGCATCGTCTTTAAAAGAAATTCCCAAGAGGACGATTATCCAGCGAGAATTACTTCATATTTGGATTTACAAGCATGGACAGTGACAAGGCCAAACAAAAACAAAAAGGCTGGGAAACATTTCACTGAAAAATGTCTGAAATATAAAATTACCAGAATGACAGCTGACTTCTGAGGGTCAAGGCTGGTGCTCCGGAGCTGGATATTTACCTCAGTGACCTGAATAAAGCACAAAGATTAAAATTTGCTGTTTCAGCCAAAAGCATCTAAAAAAATACACTAAAAATAACAGAAATATAAAATTACCAGGGCATCAGCTGACGTCTGAGGGTCCTGTTCATCACAAAGGAGCTGGGCACTTGGATCAGTGACCTTAATACACACACCAGTTAAAAATGAAAAACTAATATATTTGATATTGTAGTATATAATATATTAAGTCTAGTCCTTTTTTCCTGACACATACCTCGGTGGTGTCGACTTCCTCCACATCATCAACAACAGATCCTGTACAACATTTGACACATTTAACCACATCAGTATGTCACGGAGATGACAAATTTCATCAGTGGAAACTGACATTCATGTAGAAAAGAAAATATTTCAATAAGACACTCTCTCATCCCCTTCATGTCTTTAATCAGAGTGTTATATTAGTGATCAGTAAGGAGAAACGAGTCTTATTGAAGAGGAAGGGAAATAAAAAGGCGAGTTGGTGAGGGACTGACTCTTTACAGCTGCTACAATGATGCGCTAACAGGAACTCACTCATTACCACAACATTCACTCTAACTATTAACACATCAGAAGAAACAATGCCGAGACCAAGAAGAGAAATAAAACACTTCAACGAGAATAATAATAATAATAATAATAATAATAATAATAATAATCCGGTGCTAACAGTAACTACGCTTCATGTCAGGCTTCGTGACTCCGCGCTGTACTTGATTATTTTCCTAGAACTTCAAGACTATTTCTAAAAGTCATGATGTTGTGCCTCGAAATGTTTTAATCCACACAATAATCACTTTTATACTTTAAAATGCTCTTGATATGAGCCATGTAGCATCGCCGGCTAATGTTAGCTCAGTCACGCGCCTTAGCTTTCGGCTAGCTCTGTTA
This sequence comes from Hemibagrus wyckioides, assembly GCF_019097595.1. NCBI lineage: Eukaryota > Metazoa > Chordata > Actinopteri > Siluriformes > Bagridae > Hemibagrus > Hemibagrus wyckioides. The sequence continues at coordinate 21,129,594 of NC_080713.1, forward strand.
GCTAAACTACACAGGAGATTTGATCCTGTTTGTCCTCTATACCGATTAAAGTCATTCATTTTCCACACACACACTCTCTTTGTAAGTTCTAAAGCGATTAGAAACACGCAAACTAAGTAAAAAGTGAGCTTTTCTCACCGTGAGCAGCTTGATGTTCAGCAGCTTGAAGATCGTTGGTCCTCTTCAGCCATCGATACGCGCAGTATCCCGCGGAGGTGAGCGCGAGCATCCCGGCGGCGCAGGCTAGGCTCCGGCCTGTCCATCTACCTAAAAAGGGAAGATACTTACCTAAATTCATAATTTGTCTCCAGGAAAATATGCTTTTTATTGTTGAAAATATCTCCAGGTATCGCAGTGTCGCTGTGTCCGTCGTTTTCTTTTGAAATCTCGTTTTGTAGCCTTCTAGATGACGCAAGCACGCGCTCTGGACTTTTAAATGAAAACCACAACAAGGGGCGGGACTTTCAAAAAAACAACAACATGGCGCGTTACATTCTTAATAGTTTATTTAAGCATTGTTTAAGGTTATAATGCATGATGAATGTGTTTCGATAAAATCTGATAATAAATGGTTAATAAATACACTTTCCTGTCATAACAGCTTGTCATATTCACTTATATCAGGAGGCAGTAGAGGGCGCCGCTGTGATTTGTATAAAGACACGTCAATTCCTCCGCCATGTTGGAAAGGTTGACGTTCAGTTGGAAACCAGATATGCAGTATATGGTCGACCCTCATGAAATCGTACTGTAACACGCTCTGTTTTAAGATTAGTTTTTCTCTTAACAGCTTAGTTTTAATTACAGCAGGATTTATCTGTTTAGTTAATTTAGCTGTCAGACTTAACAGAGTCCTGAGCCCAACCACTAAAAAACAACACCAAAACGCAATCATTTGAAGGGGTGTCCCAAAACTTTTGGCATTATTGTGTATTTGAAACAGCAAGAGTGAGCTCAGCTTCCTAAAAAGAATGCTGCATGTTTAATGTTACTTAATTCCACAATATATTTTTTTAAATCTTCATTTAAATAGTTTAAAGTAGCTCACAGAAGAGCTGGTAAACAATAGTCAAATACCATTGCACAATTATATTTCATGTTCGACTGCACCTTTCATTTTCATTTTTGGCCTAGGATGATTTTTCTGTCATTTTTGTATTCATGTGTGGCAACTGTTCAATCCAGCAAACGAGTAATAGCCAGAAATGAACTCGATCTTGTATAATAGTTTCAAAAATATGGATATTTTAAATGTCCAACCCACAGGACAGAATATACATCTATAGTATACATTTATTTCAAATGTGAACATATTTCAATAATGAGCAAGAGTGTTAAAGTCTAATACAATATATAAATAATAATAACCTACAAATCATGTTAAGTATGTATATAAAACATCTGAAGAATCAGTGGGATAAGGTAGACAATTTAGAGCATTACTACTTAATTCAGTTTTCTTTTACAGCGTCCACTGTGTTCATACACTGAACAAAAACCTTTTAAGATTTGCTTGAAAAAATCCTCATAACAATGTGCACTAGCACTTTTTAATTAAATATTCCTGCTCGAATAACAAGTACAACTCACTTAGGAGTATCAAGTAAAATGTACTTACCACTAAACATAACTTTCATGAAGATATCAAGTATTACTTAATTATATAAGTCATAAATTGTTTCCTTAAATTAATTAAGTGGTCAATTTTTTTACAGACAGAAACATGACTTTCATGAAAATATGAAGTAAATCTCATATGTCTGTAGAATTTTCTGTTGTGAATTAAATAAGTAGATTTTATTATATTTTTTCTTTTGGATATTTTTAGTTATTAATTTTCTTTTGATAAATGTTACCAAATAAATTTCATCATTTTTTTTCTGAAATGAATATTCTTTTATTACAAATCACATAAACACACACACACACACACACACTACAATCAAACTGTTTATTTTATACCTGCTGAACCATCATGCACTCATAATGGATAATCATGGATAAATTAAACACTAGACTTTACACAGACACTTTATCCCCACAAAGTAAGAATTTTTTATTGTACTAGAACATATGACAATAACGCTCTTGAATTGAATTGAACTGTATTGATTAGTATCGTCACCTGTAACATTACAATCAATAGAATGAATTAAATGAGACATAATTTAACTTCGACTTCTTTTATTTGGTCGAGACTTGGCAACAACAAAACGACTTTCTGGAACTTAATCAAGCATGTCCACAGGGGTTTGTTTACATCTCGCAGCCTCGAACTTCCGGACGCGGGGAGGTCTCGCGATACTCCACGACGCGACTTACAAGGCATCTCCGCTGACTCTGTCCACATACACATCATTGAATCCGCTGTTTATAAATCAGCGGGTCAACACCGACTACACTCGCTGTTATATACCGACCACCGAAATAAACACGTTTTAATCTGAATTCTCTGCATTTTTAACCTCTCTCTGTACTCTCTCTCTCCTAACGTTATCCTACTTGGTAATTTTAACATTCATGTGGATGACACTGTAAATTGGCTCACAAAGGACTTTATGTCATGCCTTGATGGCTTTGGTTTACAACAATTCATTAATTTTCCGACTCACTCAAAAGGCCACACACTGGACCTTGTTTGTTGCTCAGGTGTTACACCTTTCGACTGTGTTGTATCTGAGCTGCCTATATCAGACCATAAATTAATCTCATTCACTATTAATGTTCCACTATACAAATCTCCTCAGCAGTGCTCAATGTCCTTCAGGAACTGAATAACATTCATTCACATTTCAACACAATTAACAACGCAGCATGCATACAGACATTGTGTTTTTACATTGTGTACATATCAACAAAAAATGAGAGAGAGAATATAACATCAGTAAATCACAAGCAAAACCTGACATCAGCATCAGTTTGTCCACTTACAGTTATACTTGGTTTTGAAGATCATTTATGAAAGGACACCACAAGGCAGTGAACTTAAACCCAGAACCCCTTAAATTCCAAACTCAGCAATTGTAACACATCTCTGGCCCACTGTTTAAAAGAACGGGGAAATGACTGTTTCTAATGAATTAAAATCAAGCACTTTGCCAAAAGAGAATTAAAGTCGATGCAGTGCAATTCACTTTTTGTGTTGTTTTCACACGATACCAATGATTGCAGTAAAAGGATTTGCACAAACATCTTTACTAAATATTCTGGAATAAGATAAAAAAAATATTTGAGCAAAAAACGGACTAGGACATAGACAAAACATATGGGCTAATGTAGCAGAGGACTGCTTACATCTTGTACAGGTGGGGTCAATAGAAGGATACATCTTCACCAGCTTGGCCTTGGAAAGAGGAAGTCTTTGTACCATTTTAAACTGAACAAGGCTTTGTCTAGCTCAAATAGAAGATCCATGAATTCACAAATTGCCTCATTCCATTCCTTGTATTTCAGGCTGATATTAAGGTCCAGTTTCCAGGAATCTCTTTGTGCAGTTACAGAAGTGGAGAATAATTCTACAAGATTTATATATAATCCAGAGATGGTTCCTCTTTGTTCTGGGTCATCAGGAAAAGTAGGGTTCAATAGGGTTTTGTTCAGGAAGGGAAAGAAAAGAAGAAAAATTCTTGCATGTGAAATCGAATACTTGTAAATATCTGAAAAAGTGAGCTTTAGATAGTTTAAATTGCGATTCTAATTGGGCAAAAGACAAGAAGCAGCCATCAGCAAAACGATCTTTAAATGTTAAGATAACTTTTTCTTTCCATAGCAAGTATGCCTGATTGTTCAGAGGCTGAGAATATCAATGATTTCTGGCTACTGGAGGAAAAACCCCTCTGCCCTGAATTTGGTCCTAAATCTGAATAGAATTTTATATCATTGAGTGCAACGATTGAGAGTCTGGACCTATCATTAAGGGTGAAAATAGAAGAGCTGAAAGATTTGACTCTGCCAAAGGCTTTTTCAGCATCTAGAGATATTAAAATTTATATTGTATGTATATGCTTATTTGAGACAGGAGAATAACTAATATAAAATATTCTGTGTATATTAAAAAAGAAAATTGTTTTTTTATGAAACCAGTCTGATCTGCTAAGAGAGTAGGGAGAACATTCTCCAGTCTCCAATATTTTACAGTCCACACTGAGTAAAGATATAGGCCGGAATGAGCCACGTTTCAGAGAGTCCTTCTCTTTTTTAGGTAAAACGGATATTGTCGCTTGATAGAATGTGTGTGGGAGACACCCTATAGAGAATGATTCCTCAAATATAGCAAGAGGCATTAGTTTCCTTTTAAACATTTTAAAAAAGTCTACTGTATAGCCATCTGTCCCAGGAGCTTTTAATTTTTGTATGTTTCAGAGAACTTCATTAAGTTTTTCTAAATTAACCCTTTGATGCACAAGCTATGCAAACCCCTTCTAATGCACTACATGGGTCTAAAATGACCTATATTCATTTCCTATGTTATTTCATGCTTGGCTATTTTTTGTTTTATCTTTTGAGATCAATTTTTTTCAGCATTTAATATTCCCTGATCTATGAATTCCATGATCCATGAATATTCAAAATATCTTTTTCCAATGACCAAAAATTAATATTTGACTTTTTTCTTAGTTTTGTGTTACTACATCAAGTCAAAAATCACCCATCTATGCATGCATGATAAACAAAAGAATAAAGACAACAATTATGTTAAAATAATCATTGTGTGTGTTGAATCACTATTTTGTAATATCACTTGCAAATAGACAGCAGCAAAATGAATATGCAATTATATGGAAAATGTTGATCATTACTTTAATAATCGTCTTTCATGCATAAGCAACCGCCCTCAGTTAATGAACAAATTAACATATTTACATTCCTGGTGCTAATTTTCTGTGCAGCACAAATACCTAAAGTAGATCATTTTTATGCCTCCAACACTGTATTATAGCAGGGTAGGAATAACTATCTGTAATCCTTACTTCTGTAATCCAAAAGGATGGGGGGAATTGATAACACAATAGATACACTACTTATTAGGTAAGTAGGATGCAAGATTAGCACACAATCTCACAAACATAAAAAACATAAACATTGTCTTCCATCTATCCTTTCAATCCCATCTTTCCATGTATCCTAACTGTCCACCTCATGTGTCCTCTTATATGAAAACGACTGAGTTATGATCATAGAGTCTAAAATTAAACTAGCATCCTGAATCTGCTTGTCATACATTGCTGAGAGAAAATGTGTGGTTTAAAGTGAACTCGTTTTTATGCCGAATGTTCATTAAAATATGATCTTCCTGACCTGAGCTAATTTACTGAATCAACCAACTCACATCTCCATTCTTTCTTTTTCATCCATGATGTCATTAAAGTCATCTGTTACTGCTTCTGGCATTTCATCGCTGACTGTGCAGCAACTGCGATACCTGTTCATTATACCAGTTCATTATACCTGTTCATTATACCTGTTCATTATACCTGTTCATTACACCTGTTCATTACACCTTTCGGTGAGATAATGTTAGAGTGTGCACGCGACGTTCCTGGATGCGGACACACACATCCACACAAGCAGACTCTCTGTGTCCTGCTCGGTCCTGCTCCTCTGCGGTGATGACGGCGTGCGATTAAAAAATGATAACAAACAAATTTAAAAAGTGGGGGGGGGTATTTATTTCACAATAAATAATTTCTATGGTAACAACAGGAAAAAAAAAGATTCATACATCTTTCATGCATCAAATAGATGAATTCAGCTGTATTGAGGTGTGAAATTTCGACAGATTAATATTTTTCAGCAGTAACTACATTCCTTCTTGCAAAAATTAGCAAATATCAAAGGTTCCTAGTTGGGTCATTTTTGACCCTTATGTTTAAAATCTATGTATAAATACAAAACCGGTGTTTGTTTCTAAAGTAAGAACAGAAAACTAAACATAATGATTTGTGGAAACAAGATGTTTAATCAATATCTGGAATAATAAATGATAAAATACATTTCTTTCAAAGATTCAGCAAAGAAACAATCAGCCATGATTGCAATAACATAGCGGATGAATATGGGTTATTTTAGAGCCATGTTGTGCATTAGATACACTATATTGCCAAAAGTTTTGGGACATCTGTCTACAGTACATGCACATGAACTTTAATCCATAGGCTTTAATATTCAGTTGGCCGGCCCTTTGCAGCTATAACAGCTTCAACTCTTCTGTCCAAACCCCTGAAAAACAACCTCACACCATAATATACCCTCCACTAAACTTTACACTTGGCACAATGCAGTCAGGTAAGTATCGTTCTCCTGGCAACCACCATACCCAGACTTATCCATCGGATTGCCAGACAGAGAAGCGTGATTCACTCCACAGAACACATCTCCACTGCTCTAGGGTCTAGTGGTGGTGTGCTTTACACCACTGCAGCCGGTGCTCTGCATTGCACTTGGAGATGTAAGCTGCTTGGCCACAAAAACCCATTCCATGAATATTTAGTAGTGAGGAAATTTCACGAATGGACTGGTGGCAACCTATCACGATACCATGCTTGAATTTACTGAGCTCCTGAGAGCCATCCATTCTTTTACAAATGTTTGTAGAAGCAGTCTGCATGCCTAGGTGCTTGATTTTACACACCTGTGTCGATGGAAGTGACTGGAACACCTAAATTCAATGATTTGGAGGTGTGTCCCAAAGCTTTTGGCAATATAGTGTAAGTAGTGATACAAAAATCATTTTAATTCATAAAGGAAAAATTTAAATAAGGATTTGTGATGATCAAAAACAAGTTATTTGAGGAATACCTGGAATACTGAATGATGAAATTAATTTCTTGCAAAGATACAGACTCTGGTCACTTTATACCAATGTTGTGCATGAAAGGGTTAAGAATTCTCTCCAATTCTGCATTATCCTCAAATGAAACTTGGGGAATTTTAATGGAATTAAAAAAAAGAACCAAGTTCAGAAGAGTTATAGTCAATTTCAGACGAATACATGGCTGTATAGAATTGTTTAAAGACCGAAATGATTTCCAACTCATCCTTGGTGATCCTGCTGTCATCCCTACGAATGGATGTTATAGTATTTGTAGTTAAATACTGTCTTATTTGTTGAGCAAGAATTTTCCCACATTTGTCCGAATGTTTGTATAATTTAGAGCAAGACTGGAGCAAAAGTCCTTCTGTCTGTTGAGATGTTATTAGATCACTCTCTGTCTGTAGCTTTGTTCTTTCCTAAAAATGTCAGGTGAGGGCTAAATTGCACATTTCAAGTCTAATTGTTTAATTTGATTAAAAGATCATTTAGTTGATGGTTTCTTTTTTTCCCTCTCCCACGATGAAAAAGGAGATTATTTCCCCCTTAATATAGCTTTTTAAAGACTCCCAAAGTGTATATGAACGATGCACTGGGGGAAAAAAGAGAACTGCTTAAAGTTTGGATATAAGAAACGTTCAGAAAATTTATATGTCTCAAAAAAGTATTAATAAACATGGCGGATTTAGTTATTTTGTAGCACAGGGGTTCTTAAAATCTACATTCAAAGGTCGAAATCTGAATTTTCAGCCATGTCAAAGTTCTGGACTAATTGGTTATCACAAAACTTTTAAAAAGCATGCATAACATGCGTAACAAATCAACACTATTTTTGAAAAAAGTGCATTTTACATTCAAAATACATTAATAACAAATGACAAAACAATTAAATTAAGTGTCCACATTTGTTATGAACAAAACAGAACAAGAGGCAGGCTAAAAATAACATAAGATAGAGCAGTCTAATGTGAGTAAAGGCTCTGTCTGTCTTCCATCAGCTGACTAAACCACGGCACAAAAGGAGTGGTTGCTAGATGGGGACACTGGCCTAAATGTTAATTAGTCAAGCTGCTGAGGTATGAGTTCTTCACAACATCCGTTGCTGAGAATACAGACTCACACTGATAGGTCGACCCAGAGTTCAGTCTGCAGAGATGCCATGCTTGCCCATGGGAAGATGCTCTTGTTTCTTTTGAAAACTCCTCAACATTCTTGACCAGGAATGGAGATGGAATGCAGAGCTGCACTAGTCTGCCTACACTGATGCCCTCAAAGCGCTCCCTGAAATTTTCAGCTAGCTTCTCCAAAAAGAAAAGATGGTGATTGCCATTAGTTTGGGAAGTGGATGTGTGGCCCTGTGATGTCACTCTTAAAGATCTCCAGCCGCCATTCAAAGGAGCGTACTGCTGCCTTCAGATCACACACTGTGTTGCCTTGGCCCTGGAGCCTCCGATTCAGTTCATTTAGCTGAGATGTAATGTCCACTAAAAAGGCTACAAGCTCCATGCTATCGTCATTCCTCAGAAAATCCAAGTAATGGCTGGCTTTGACAAATCCATGTCCAAATCTTTCCTGATGACCCAAAACCTTTCCAAGACTCTTCCCTTACTCTGACATTGTTATGGAGGAGTAAGTCATCATAAGCAGCATTTACCTGGTAAGAGGAGGAAAAAAATAAAATAAATAAATATTCATGAAGTGAACACAAACACCTTGTAAATGCTGTAAATGTAAATGGTCAAAGTCTGTTGAAAGTAGATTTTGATGACAACTGTTAATACTTCCAAATGCATATAATAACATTTTCTCCTACATTTTATTGACAACTGAAAATGACTATATGCATAAAAATTCAAAATGTCTGTTTTTTGTTTCATAGTGGCGTGTGACATTTCCACTCTTCACAACTCCAACTGTCTCATTACAAATCAAACAGAACGCTTTTGTGCTGGATTTGGGCAAAATGAATGCATACCTCTCTGTCCAACTACTTTTGAAAACTCTATTTTCTTCATCAACTTTTCTTTTCCTGGAAAATGACATCCTCACCCATCCAAACACTCATTGCGGTTAAGGGTCGCCCGATTACGTCAAACGTCATACACTCACTAGATGTCATGACAACTATGTCACACAGGAAAACTTTTAGTATCTCGCCTTCGCTTTCATTTCAAAAAGACATTAAAAAAACTAAACTAATGATTTACAAGTTTAACATGCGTTTATCAAAGTAGGAAATCCACACTTTTATTCACCAGAGTCCAGACTTTGAGAAGTGATTTAGGATGTTTTTGAAGACCGATCCATAGTGGGGTGGAGCACACAGTTAAAATCCCCTCCTAGGATTAGTTTAGGTGTAGTCAAATTGGAAAAACTGGTTAAGAAAATTTTTTATAAATGATACATAGTCCAAATTAGGGAAATAAATATTGGCTAATATCAGGGGAACATTATATAATGAACCAGTTGCCATTACAAATCTACCCCCCACCCCCATCAGGTGTGTTTTAACTAATAAGAATCACAGTCCCTCTGGATCTCGGTACATCTGCCCCATCCAAGATTTTTGTAGTTTATAATGATCAGCTGATATTAAGTGATTTTTTTAAAGAAATTATATATTTGCCTAAGGTCTCTTTAGATGGGTAAGGAGCTAATTGCACTTAATGATATGGTTAACCCCTTTCACACTCCAACTTGCAATGTTCACTGTAAGTGATCTGCTATGTCCCAGGTTTACAGCATTGCTTAATGGCTGAAACACTGATGCCAGCCTCCTTCTGAGAGGTTTTTTAACAACTGTACACAATAGCACAAGTAAACATGAACAGTTTGAATGTCAAACAAACACCCTGACCCCAAGCCACCCACCAAACAGCTCCCCACACAAGAAGCAAAAAAACAACTTAGGACAGTTCTTAATACAATTTTAGCAGTTTCAGCAATCTCTTAGGGTTAGGGTTAAATAACTTGTTGCCGACTAATACATATTAATCATGTAATGAAACATATTACAGGCTTGACCCTTTAAATCCATACCAATGTTTCGCACTTGTCCCTTTGCAAATATTTTCATGATATCTATGATATATATCACATAAGTCTTCACACTTTTACACTGAGGAGCGTTATTCTGACATTGTTCCACAATTTACAGACACAGACCTTTTGCAGATTGGTGAAACCCTGCCCATCTTTACTTCTGAAAGACTTTGCCTCTTTAAGATACACTTTTTATGTAATCATGTAATCATGTAAACCTAATCATGTTACTGACTTGTTGCTAATTAACCTAATCATCTGCAAAATGTTGCCCCTGCTGTTTCTATAGTAACGCTTACTTCAAAAGTGTTCCCTGGTACATTTCTTCAGATTAAAAATGTGTTGTTTTCCATGTTCTATTGTGAACAAAATTACAATTTGTGGGGTCCAGCCATCCATCTAGACCATCTTTGACTCGGTTTAACATAATCATAATTAATGATGGTTGTTTTTAGCACATACTTTGTGTTTGAAGTGACTTCAAATGATTCAAGCAGCTCTATTTTTATTATTATTTTTATAATTATTACTTTAATCTGCAAACAAATTGTTTTTAAATTTGTGTGCAGGAACACAGCTGAAGTGATGCCACTCAACACATCCTCAAGATCCTGGTCGTCCATGGTGCAGATGGAGAGGATTCTGTGGATGTATTCATCCTTCTTGAAGATAAGGAGATGTTTCCAGGAAGCGGCTGTACTGCTAAAGCTTGCACGCTGCTTATGTGGCTGATTTTTGCCCTAAACCTTGCATACCCCTCAACCCTGCGCAACATTTATGAGGTGTTTCAACTTTTTCTAGAAGTGGATGGGATTAAGCTGTCCACAAAGCTTTCAAGTTGCTGTCTTGCTTTTGTTATTAAAAGTATACTCTCAGCTCCTGGAACACTCCAAAGCATGTCTCATCTTGTAGCAACTAGTGAATCATTACTGTTTAAAGTTAACAAAATAAACAGTTTAATTGTAGTGTGTGTGTGTGTGTGTGTGTATGTGTGTGTGTGTTCATGTGATCTGTAATAAAAGAATATTCATTTCAGAAAGAAAATTATGAAATTTATTTGGTAACATTTATCAAAAGAAAATTAATAACTAAAATTATCCAACAGAAAAAAATATAATAAAATCTACTTATTTAATTCACAACAGGAAATTCTACAGACATATGAGATTTACTTCATATTTTCATGAAAGTCATGTTTCTGTCTGTAAAAAATCAACCACTTAATTAGTTATTTATGACTTAAATATAATTAAGTAATACTTGATATTGTCATGAATGTTATGTTTAGTGGTAAGTACATTTTACTTGATACTCCTACGTGAGTTGTACTTGTTATTCCAGTAGAAATATTTACTTAAAAAGTGCTAGTGCACATTGTTATGAGGATTTTTTCAAGTAAATCCTAAATGGCTTTTGTTCAGTGTATGAATACAGTGTAGGCTGTAAAAAAAAAAAGAATTAAGTAGTAATGCTCTAAATTTCCCAGTCTACCTTATCCCACTGATTCTCAACAAGTTTTATAAACATACTTAACATGATTTGTAGGTTATTATTATTTATATATTGTATTCGACTTTAACACTCTTGCTCATTATTGAAGATGAAATGAAATATGTTCAAATTTGAAATAAATGTATACTATAGATGTATATTCTGTCCTGTGGGTTGGACATTTAAAATATCTATATTTTTGAAACTATTATATAAGATGAAGTTCATTTCTGCCTATTACTCGTTTGCTGGATTGAACAGTTGCCACACATGAATACAAAAATGAAAGGTGCAGTCGAACATGAAATATAATTGTGCAATGGTATTTGACTATTGTTTACCAGCTCTTCTGTGAGCTACTTTAAACTATTTAAATGAAGATTTAAAAAATATATTGTGGAATTAAGTAACATTAAACATGCAGCTTTCTTTTTGGGAAGCTGAGCTCACTCTTGCTGTTTGAAATACACAATAATGCCAAAAGATTTGGGACACCCCTTCAAATGATTGAGTTTAGGTGTTTTTTTTTAGTGGTTGGGCTCAGGACTCTGAGAAGTCTGACAGCTAAAATAACTAAACAGATAAATCCTGCTGTGAGTAAAACTAAACTGTTAAGAGAAAAACTAATCTAAAAACAGAGTGAGTTACAGCATGATTTCATGAGGGTCGACGATATACTGCATATAAAACCTCCGCAACAGATCATCGACCTTTCCAACATGGCGGAGGAATTGACGTGTCTGTATACAAATCACAGGGGCGCCCTCTACTGCCTCCTGATATAAGTGACTATGACAAGCTGTTATGACAGGAAAGTGTACTTATTAACCATTTATTATCAGATTTTATCGAAACACATTCATCATGCATTATAACCTTAAACAATGCTTAAATAAAATATTAAGAATGTAACGCGCCATGTTGTTGTTTTTTTGAAAGTCCCGCCCCTTGTTGTGGTTTTTATTTAAAAGTCCAGAGCGCGTGCTTGCGTCATCTGAAGGCTTCAAAACGAGATTTCAAAAGAAAACGACGGACACAGCGACACTGCGATACCTGGAGATATTTTCAGCAATAAACAGCATATTTTATTGGAGACAAATTATGAATTTAGGTAAGTATCTTCCCTTTTTAGGTAGATGGACAGGCCGGAGCCTAGCCTGCGCCGCCGGGATGCTCGCGCTCACCTCCGCGGGATACTGCGCGTATCGATGGCTGAAGAGGACCAACGATCTTCAAGCTGCTGAACATCAAGCTGCTCACGGTGAGAAAAGCTCACTTTTTACTTAGTTTGTGTGTTTCTAATCGCTTTAGAACTTACAAAGAGAGTGTGTGTGGAAAATGAATGACTTTAATCGGTATAGAGGACAAACAGGATGACTTAGGTTGACAGCGCGTGACTGAGCTAACATTAGCCGGCGATGCTACATGGCTCATATCAAGAGCATTTTAAAGTATAAAAGTAATTATTGTGTGGATTAAAACATTTCGAGGCACAACATCATGACTTTTAGAAATAGTCTTGAAGTTCTAGGAAAATAATCAAGTACAGCGCGGAGTCACGAAGCCTGACATGAAGCGGAGTTACTGTTAGCACCGGATTATTATTATTATTATTATTATTATTATTATTATTATTATTATTATTATTCTCGTTGAAGTGTTTTATTTCTCTTCTTGGTCTCGGCATTGTTTCTTCTGATGTGTTAATAGTTAGAGTGAATGTTGTGGTAATGAGTGAGTTCCTGTTAGCGCATCATTGTAGCAGCTGTAAAGAGTCAGTCCCTCACCAACTCGCCTTTTTATTTCCCTTCCTCTTCAGTAAGACTCGTTTCTCCTTACTGATCACTAATATAACACTCTGATTAAAGACATGAAGGGGATGAGAGAGTGTCTTATTGAAATATTTTCTTTTCTACATGAATGTCAGTTTCCACTGATGAAATTTGTCATCTCCGTGACATACTGATGTGGTTAAATGTGTCAAATGTTGTACAGGATCTGTTGTTGATGATGTGGAGGAAGTCGACACCACCGAGGTATGTGTCAGGAAAAAAGGACTAGGCTTAATATATTATATACTACAATATCAAATATATTAGTTTTTCATTTTTAACTGGTGTGTGTATTAAGGTCACTGATCCAAGCGTCCAGCTCCTTTGCGATGAACAGGACCCTCAGACGTCAGCTGATGCCCTGGTAATTTTATATTTCTGTTATTTTTAGTGTATTTTTTTAGATGCTTTTGGCTGAAACAGCAAATTTTAATCTTTATGCTTTATTCAGGTCACTGAGGTAAATATCCAGCTCCGGAGCACCAGCCTTGACCCTCAGAAGTCAGCTGTCATTCTGGTAATTTTATATTTCAGACATTTTTCAGTGAAATGTTTCCCAGCCTTTTTGTTTTTGTTTGGCCTTGTCACTGTCCATGCTTGTAAATCCAAATATGAAGTAATTCTCGCTGGATAATCGTCCTCTTGGGAATTTCTTTTAAAGACGATGCTTGTAGCCACTGTTTGAGTTCGTTTACAGTAATTTACATTTAACTCTCACATGCTGTGAACTCTATGAACACATATTTCATGATATGAACCATTTAATCAGCTTGTATCACTTTTTTATTCGTGAAGTTACAGTATTCACCGAGGTATGTGTCAGTAAAAAGTAGTACAGGTAAAATACCATATACAACAATTTAAAATATATTAGCTGTTCATTTCTAACAGGTGTCTGTGTTTGTGTGCACTGTATTAATGCCACAACTTCCTTCACTTCTGAGATTTTGCACAGACGTTATGTGTAGAATTATGTGTCAGTTGAATTGTTTCTGTTAACACAACAATGAATAATTCCTAATAGACACCTAAGTCATTACTAATCCAAGCCTTTGTACTGTAACATTTCTGTTTGTGAAGTGAAGGCTGTTTATATTTAATTCATTTCTGAAGATGTGCCTGCATTACATGTAGTCAAATATTAGCCATATCCAGTATGATAATAAATCATATTAATGACATGTGAATTAATTATGTACAATACTTTTTATGTACAGAACCCAGCAAATACTGAGACACCTGCTCCTCAGTGTCCTCTTCTGGAGAGCATCATTACACCATGGGGTATGTTAGAATCCACCATTTCCAAAAATGTTGCTGTAATGTGTTGCTAGTGAATGTATAACTTGGTAAAAATGTACTGTGGATTTTCTTATTTCAGCTTGATATGAATGATTGTCTGTCTGTTTAACAGTGGTGTTTGAGTCACTGTACACTCCGGGAGAGCTGCTGGGTGAAGGGGGCTTCGGGACAGTCTGTGCAGGAGTCCGAAATGCTGATGGCAAGCAGGTCATATGACTGCACATGACATGTTCATTTGCACTTAGTAACAAAATGCAGGAATTGTAAAGCATTAAAAATGATCAGTGTCCCTGAGGTACAATCACAGGGTTAAGCAGTAACACTTGCCTGATTATTTGGGGCAAGGAAAACGCTATGTCAGAACAGCAGAATGAAAAATCATAGTTTTTGCAGGGAACTGTTTAGTAACTGAACAATGTAACTGATACCACTGTGATTTATTTTAATGTTTAATCTTCACCAAATGCTGAAAATTGGTCTAATTTTTTCCCCTAAATGGGAGTATGAGGCTAAGCAAGTCTGAAGCCTTATTCCCCAATGAAATAGTTTCATTTTATTTCTGATCACAACTGTGTACAAATTATGAATTGTATATGTTCTGTTCATGTTTTACAATAAGAATGTTCATGTGTTTTATATCTGAACAGGTTGCACTCAAATATGTGGGGAAAACTCCATGCGATAGATTCATCACCATTGTAAGTAAACTTCTACTTCTGAGATTCTGCAGAGAAGACATAGGTTCCAAATAACAACCACCTGATAGATCAAATGATGTGTCCATTTACTCAGTCCTACTAAAATAATCCTAAACAATTTACCTTCAAATTACCAGTTCAAACCTTCGTATTGTATCATCTCTGATCCAGTAGTTTAGAAGAATTCACTCCAATCCAGGGCTAACTGTATCTGTTCATATTTCAGCCTGGAGAGACACAGAGCCTTCCTGTAGAGGTGGCACTGATGAAAATGGTTTCCAAACCACTTTGTTGTAAGAACGTGCTGGAGATGCTCCAGTGGTTTGAGATGTCCGATTGCTTCATCTTGGTCCTGGAGCGACCCAGCCCCTGCATGGACGTCCAGCAGTTCCTTGAACATCATGACGGCTGGCTGTCAGAAGCACTGGCTCAAAAAATCATGAGCCAGGTGGTTAAAGCTGCTCACCACTGCTGTAACGCAGGGGTTCTTCATCGTGACATCAAGGCGGAGAACCTTCTCATCAACCCAGACACACTGGAAGTTAAGCTCATTGACTTCGGCTGTGGAGATTTGCTCTCTGACACACCCTTTACAGAATATGAAGGTAAGTGTATGAAAGATACGAGACAGAATCAAAGAGACTGTATTGAAGTTTTTTTTGTTTGTTTTTTTTGCAACAGTGCTGATGGTGCTCCTTCTCTCTTTTTTGCTCAGGCACTTGGTGTTTCTCTCCACCTGAGTGGGTGTGTGATGGAGAGTATTTGGGTTGTCCTGCCACCATGTGGGGTCTGGGAGTTCTCCTGTTCCTCCTTGTCTGTGGACACTTGCCCTTCCATAATGAGGATGAGATCGTCTACAGAAAGATGGACTTTGCTCCCGGCCTGTCTGAAGGTGAGAAAATGTAGAAGCATCACCATTTAGAACAGCTGAAGTTGTAAAACTGGCATTACAAGATTAATAGATTTTTTAATAATATTAATATATATCTGAAATGTCAAAGCACTATCTATAATATCTCATCACTGCACACACAGCTTGCCACAGTCTGATCAATTGGTGTCTGGACCCGGAACCTGAATGTCGGCCCACGTTTGAAGAAATCCTCAGCCATCAGTGGTTTACATCTGGTGGATCTGAGTGAAGGATCTGAGTGTAGGTGGATCTGTTGAAGACTCTCACCCTGACTTACATAAAGAAAGGAAGAAATAAACAAATGTAAACGTATATATAAACAAATTTATTGTTGAATTAATGTTCCATTTTTTTCTTATTTAGGCATTTGGATGTCCACCGTGGTGTTACGCCTCGTGAAGGAGCATGTCCAGGAGATGCTGAAGGCCATGGAGGGTGTCTGAGCAACACTCCTCACACACACCCACACACACCTCTCTATCTCAGCCAACTTAAAGAGTGATCAGGACATTTTAGGAAATCTATTGTTGGCTATTCAGTGGTCATTAGAATATAAAACTAAGATTAAACTCTGCACTATTGCTCATTCATTTGTAGAACTGCTTTTGCTCTCCATTGTGTTTGATGATAGATTACTTGTAACTAATTTATAAGATTAAGAAACCCCCAAAATTTTAATAAAGTAATAAATGTCCTGGTCATACTTTAAACACCTCTTTTCTTTCCCTTTATTTCTCTCTCCACTTGCTCAAGATCTCCGGAGGTAAGTAAATACTTATTACTGCCTTTTATTTTCTGCAGATTTAAACCTGTCTTGTTTTTCTTCTCTCCCTGAGCAGCTGTACACATCATCGCTGGCCTGTAACATCAACACCTGTTAGTGCTCTCTGACCGACGGACGGCATCAACATCTGCAGCTCCGATAAGAGTCTCCATCATTAGTTTAACTTTTTATTAAATACGTTACTCAATAAGACCTTTATCTTTATTATAGGTTTAAGATTTTACTATACTATTTATTAGACATTTAAGATTGTTGTATTTTTGTATTGTAAATATTGTAAATAGATTTCTGTTCATTATACTTTTTATTAATAACCTTCTCATAGCTTTACATCTTTTATTCTATTTATTATATTGCATTATTAAATAATTCCTAATAAAAATGTATTAGTTCATATTCGAGGTTTCATTGTGATCATTCCCAGTTTTTCTGAATGTTTGTGATGAATGTTGGGGTTGAAATGTAACTCTAAAAACAATCTGAGAGTTTTTCCTCCTAGAAAAGAAAAACTTTTCTACTGACTGTGGAATTAGCACTTTATTTAGATTAAAACTAAAATCTATTAAAGAAACATTGAGTTCATAGTCAGAATGATGAAAATTAAATCAATCTCATATAGAGCCTCCTGTCCCCTATGACAATACGGTGTTTAACTCCATCTCTGTGTTATATACTAGAACCTAATATTTAACAGTGGATTTGTACATGACGCCATCTTCAAACACAAATACTGACCTTTTTGTACTGAAGTGAAATGATGTTAAATGAATGTGAAGTAAACAGTAGTGGCAGAAATACTGCTTAGGTTCACGATACTGCGTTATTTACACGAGTCTCCATCCAGACTCCAGAACAGTATGCAGTATACGGTCGACCCTCATGAAATCATGCTGTAACTCGCTCTGTTTTTAGATTAGTTTTTCTCTTAACAGCTTAGTTTTAATTACAGCAGGATTTATCTGCTTAGTTATTTTAGCTGACAGACTTCTGAGTCCTGAGCCCAAACACTAAAAAACAACACCTAAACTCAATCATTTGAAGGGGTGTCCCAAAACTTTTGGCATTATTGTGTATTTCAAGTCAGCAAGAGTGAGCTCAGCTTCCCAAGAAGAAAGCTGCACATTTAATGTAACTTAATTCCACAATATATTTTTTAAATCTTCATTTAAATAGTTTAAAGTAGCTCACAGAAGAGCTGGTAAACAATAGTCAAATCCCATTGCACAATTATATTATATTTATATTGTTTAATTAAACTAATTAAGTGGTTGATTTTTTTACAGACAGAAACATGACTTTCATGAAAATATGAAGTAAATCTCATATGTCTGTAGAATTTCCTGTTGTGAAATAAATAAGTAGATTTTATTATATTTTGTCTGTTGGGTATTTTTAGTTATTAATTTTCTTTTGATAAATGTTACCAAATTTCATCATTTTTTTTCTGAAATGAATATTCTTTTATTACAAATCACATACACACACACACACACACTACAATTAAACTGTTTATTTTGTTAACATTAAACAGTAATGATTCACTAGTTGCTACAAGATGAGACATGATTTGGAGTGTTCCAGTAACTGAGAGTATACTTTTAATAACAAAAGCAAGACAGCAACTTGAAAGCTTTGTGGACAGCTTAATCCCATCCACTTCTAGAAAAAGTTGAAACACCTCATAAATGTTGCGCAGGGTTGAGGGGTATGCAAGGTTTAGGGCAAAAATCAGCCAGATGAGCAGCGTGCAAGCTTTAGCAGTACAGCCGCTTCCTGGAAACATCTCCTTATCTTCAAGAAGGATGAATACATCCACAGAATCCTCTCCATCTGCACCATGGACGACCAGGATCTTGAGGATGTGTTGAGTGGCATCACTTCAGCTGTGTTCCTGCACACAAATTTAAAAACAATTTGTATGCAGATTAAAGTAATAATTATAAAAATAATAATAAAAATAGAGCTGCTTGAATCATTTGAAGTCACTTCAAACACAAAGTATGTGCTAAAAACAACCATCATTAATTATGATTATGTTAAACCGAGTCAAAGATGGTCTAGATGGATGGCTGGACCCCACAAATTTTGTTCACAATAGAACATGGAAAACAACACATTTTTAATCTGAAGAAATGTACCAGGGAACACTTTTGAAGTAAGCGTTACTATAGAAACAGCTGGAGCAACATTTTGCAGATGATTAGGTTAATTGGCAACAAGTCAGTAACATGATTGGGTATAAAAAGTGTATTTTAAAGAGGAAAAGTCTCTCAGAAGTAAAGATGGGCAGGGTTTCACCAATCTGCAAAAAGTCTGTGTCTGTAAATTGTGGAAAAATGTCAGAATAACGCTCCTCAGTGTAAAAGTGTGAAGACTTATGTGATATATATCATAGATATCATGAAAATATTTGCAAAGTGCGAAACATTGGTATGGATTTTAAGGGTCAAGCCTGTAATATGTTTCATTACATGATTAATATGTATTAGTTGGCAATAAGTTATTTAACCCTAAGAGATTGCTGAAACTGCTAAAATTGTATTAAGAACTGTCCTAAGTTGTTTTTTTGCTTCTTGTGTGGGGAGCTGTTTGGTGGGTGGCTTGGGGTCAGGGTGTTTGTTTGACATTCAAACTGTTCATGTTTACTTGTGCTATTGTGTACAGTTGTTAAAAAACATCTCAGAAGGAGGCTGGCATCAGTGTTTCAGCCATTAAGCAATGCTGTAAACCTGGGACATAGCAGATCACTTACAGTGAACATTGCAAGTTGGAGTGTGAAAGGGGTTAACCATATCATTAAGTGCAATTAGATCCTTACCCATCTAAAGAGACCTTAGGCAAATATATAATTTCTTTAAAAAAATCACTTAATATCAGCTGATCATTATAAACTACAAAAATCTTGGATGGGGCAGATGTACCGAGATCCAGAGGGACTGTGATTCTTATTAGTTAAAACACACCTGATGGGGGTGGGGGTGGGGGGTAGATTTGTAATGGCAACTGGTTCATTATATAATGTGCCCCTGATATTAGCCAATATTTATTTCCCTAATTGGGACTATGTATCATTTATAAAAATTTTCTTATCCAGTTTTCCCAATTTGACTACACCTAAACTAATCCTAGGAGGGGATTTTAACTGTGTGCTCCACCCCACTATGGATCGGTCTTCAAAAACACCCTACATCACTTCTCAAAGTCTGGACTCTGGTGAATAAAAGTGTGGATTTCCTACTTTGATAAACGCATGTTAAACTTGTAAATCATTAGTTTAGTTTATTTTAATGTCTTTTTGAAATGAAAGCGAAGGCGAGATACTAAAAGTTTTCCCGTGTGACATTCTTGTTATCTAGTGAGTGTATGATGTTTGACGTAATCGGGCGACACTTCACCGCAGCGAGCGTTTGGATGGGTGAGGATGTCATTTTCCAGGAAAAGACAAGTTGATGAAGAAAATAGAGTTTTCAAAGGTAATTGGACAGAGAGGTATGCATTCATTTTGCCCAAATCCAGCACAAACGCGTTCTGTTTGATTTGTAATGAGACAGTTGGAGTTGTGAAGAGTGGAAATGTCACACGCCACTATGAAAACACAGACATTTTGAAGGGCAATATCCACAAAATACAGAAGTAAGGACAGCAAAACTATGACAGCTAAAGTCTACATATTAATCAACTAATAAGTTGCTTGTGAGAGCTTTGAGAGCTACAGAAGCATCTTTTTGAGTGGCCTGGGTACTTGGCAAGAATAAGAAGCCATTCTCTGATGCAGAGATAGTTAAGAAGTGTTTAGTGGACACAGCAGAGGCTTTGTTTGAGGGAAAGGACAGAGAGGAGATGTCAGAGAAATTAAAGAATATTCCACTATCTAATGACACTTCAACCAGGAGGACAGAGGTACTTGCCCATGACTTAGTTAAGCAGTTAACTGATGATATCTAAGATGCACCCTGCCTTTCACTTGTGGTGGATGAGTCAACAGATGGCACAGACCAAGCCCAGCTATGTGTGTTTGTCAGATACTTCAGCAAGGGGTCATTCTGTGAAGACTTAATGGGCCTTACTCCACTCTGTAACACTAGAGGAGAGGATATCTATAAAGCTATCATGCAGATGCTTAATGAAAGGGGAATTGATGTCAAGAATGTTGTGTCCATCACTACTGATGGTGCTCCAGCCATGATAGGGAAGATGAAGGGAGCTGGTTAAAGTTTGAAAGAGGAGACTTTTGAAAGAGCACTCAGACTTGCTGACATACTACTGTATAATACACCAGTCCGTGCTGTGTGCTAGCCTCCGAAAAGAAAATTCAGACGTCATGGAAACTATAATGAAGCTTGTGAACTGCCTGAGAGCATCTTCTGCCCTTCAGCACCGTCTTCTGCGGGCTTTCCTGACTGAGGTGAGAATTAATGTAACTTTTTACTTTTACTGTGTGATTGGGTCAATGGGGGATTATGTGGTGACCACAAACCCACAGACTGCAAACATAAAAATATTGCTTTATAGATAAAGCACTTAAATCTTTAACAATTTTACTCAATGGGAAACTAAGGCGTAAATTAATCCTCATTCAGGGAAATGCTGAATGTCCCCACTCTAAACACCTGACTGATGATAGGTCAACCCTAATTTCACAAATGTTTTCATGTATATAATCTTTTTTCAGTTGTCAATAAAATGTAGGAGAAAATGTTATTACATGCATTAGGAAGTATTAACAGTTGTCATCAAAATCTACTTACAACAGACTTAAACCATTTACATTTACAGCATTTACAAGGTGTTTGTGTTCACTTTATGAATATTTATGGAACACAAAAGATCTTGTATTTATTTATTTATTTATTTATTTATTAGCTTTTTTCTTTCTCTTACCAGGTAAATGCTGCTTATGGAAGAGTCTTGGAGAGGTTTTGGGTCATCAGGAAAGATTTGGAGATCTTTTTGTCACAGCAGAAGAATGTCAAAGCCAGGCATTACTTGGATTTTCTGAGGAATGGTGATAGCATGGAGCTCGTGGACTTTTTAGTGGACATTACATCTCAGCTAAAGAAACTGAATCTGAGGCTCTAGGACCAAGGCAACACATTGTGTGATCTGATGGCAGCAGGATGATCCATTGAAAGGCGGCTGGAGATCTTTAAGAGTGACATCACATGGCCACATATCCACTTTCCAACTCTTCTCCAGCAGACTAATGGCAATCACCATCAGCACCATCTTTTCTTTTTGGAGAAGCTAGCTGAAAATTTCAGGGAGCGCTTTGAGGGCATCATTGTAGGCAGACTAGTGCTGCTCTGCATTACATCAATTCCATCTCCATTCCTGGTCAAGAATGTTGAGGAGTTTTCAAAAGAAACAAGAGCATCTTCCCATGGGCAAGCATGGCATCTCTGCAGACTGAACTCTGGGTCAACCTATCAGTGT
This sequence comes from Hemibagrus wyckioides, assembly GCF_019097595.1. Lineage (NCBI taxonomy): Eukaryota > Metazoa > Chordata > Actinopteri > Siluriformes > Bagridae > Hemibagrus > Hemibagrus wyckioides. The sequence continues at coordinate 21,151,900 of NC_080713.1, forward strand.
GAGTCTGTATTCTCAGCAACGAATGTTGTGAAGAACTCATACCTCAGCAGCTTGACTAATTAACATTTAGGCCAGTGTCCCCGTCTAGCAACCACTCCTTTTGTGCCGTGGTTTAGTCAGCTGATGGAAGACAGACAGAGCCTTTACTCACATTAGACTCTGTATTTTGCACCATTTTACTTTTAGCATACCTCTTGTTCTGTTTGTTCATAACAAATGTGAACACTTAAATTAATTGTTTTGTCATTTATTAATGTATTTTGAATGCAAAAGGCACCTTTTTCAAAAAATAGTGTTGATTTGTTATGCATGTTATGCATGCTTATTAAAATCAAGTTTTGTAATAACCAGTTGTTCTGATCCCTGACGTTTCTTTTATCCAAACCTTAAGCAGTTCTCTTTTTTCCCCAGTGCATCGTTCATATACACTTTGGGAGTCTTTAAAATGCTATATTAAGGGGGAAATAATCTCATCTTCATCGTTGGAGAGGGAAAAAAAGAAACAATCAATTAAATGATCTTATTAATCAAATTAAACAGTTAGACTTGAAATGTGCAATTAAGCCCTCACCTGACATTTTATGGATAGAACAAAGCTCTGTGTTATTAGAGAGTGATCTAATAACATCTGAACAGACAGAAAGACTTTTGCTCCAGTCTCGCTCTAAATTATACAAACATTCGACCAAATGTGGGAAAATTTTTGCTCAACAAATAAGACAGTACTTGACTACAAATACTATAACATCCATTCAAAGGGATGACGGCAGGATCACCAAGGATGAGTTTTGGAAATCATTTCGGTCTTTGAACAATTCTACACAGCCCTGTATTCGTCTGAAATTGACTATATTCCTTTCGAACTTTTTTTTTTGTTTCCAAATCATTGAATTTAGGTGTTCCAATCACTTCCATCGACACAGATGTATAAAATCAAGCACACAGGCATGCAGACTGCTTCTACAAACATTTGTAAAAGAATAGGTGGCTCTCAGGAGCTCAGTAAATTCAAGCGTGGTACCGTGATAGGTTGCCACCAGTCCATTCATGAAATTTCCTCACTACTAAATATTCCACGGTCAACTGTTAGTGGTTTTATAACGAAGTGGAAGCAATTGGGAACAACAGCAACTCAGCCCCGTAGTGGTAGGCCACCTGAAATCACAGAGAGGGGTCAGTGCATGCTGAGGCGCACAGTGCGGAGAAGTCACCAACTTTCTACAGAGTCAATAGCTACAGACCTCCAAACATCATGTAGCCTTGAGAGCAGCTCAAGAACAGTGAGTAGAGAGCTTTATGAAATGAGTTTTCGTGGCCGAGCAGCTGCATCCAAGCCTTACATCACCAAGTGCAATGCAAAGCACCGGATGCAAGATTCAAGATTCAAGAGGCTTTATTGTCATTTCAACCACATATAGCTGATGCAGTACATAGTGAAATGAAACAACGTTTCTCCAGGACCAAGAGACACAGAGCTAGGACCAACTTTTTGTCCTAGCCACATAAAGTGCAAAGTGTGCAACTAGGTGCAAACAGTGCAAGACAATACAGTGCAAAAACAGTAGGTACAAAAAGACAACACAAAAACAAGACACCGAAAAAGAACATATGTAATGAAATGTAAAAAAATGAAATGGAATAAAAAGAAATGATGTACAGAGTAGCAGTGATTGAGGAAGTGCAAATAGAAATAGGCATAAACATAAATATAAACATAGCAGAGTAATGAAATAACAGGGTTTGAGGTAGTGCAATAAGTAGTGAAAAATATAAGTTATGTGTGTGTGTCCACACAGGTGAAAGAGTGTGTGTGTGTGTGTGTGTGTGTGTGTGTGTGTGTGTGTGTGTGAGAGACAGAGAGTTCTATACAGTTCAGTGCAGCACAGTGGTGTAAAGCAGTGATTCTCAACCGGTGGGCCGCGGCTCTCTAGTGGGCCTCCGAGTGCCATCTGGTGGGCCGTGTAGGCAGTGGTAGAATACCCCCAAATTAATTTTTATTTATGTTTTAATTGACAAATCTTGTTATTTTCTAATTATCTAATTGTTCTAATGGATTTATGTGATCAAAAACACTCGTCAAGTTAAGATGCATTATCTAAAAGATAATTTATGTTTAAATATTGCAACACCAATCACGTCACAACGTCAGATTGAACGTTTGCTCGATCAAATGCAGTAATGTTAACTACGTTACTGTAATTTGGAACGTTTTTTTTTAAAGAAAAGTAGATGTGGGAGACAGACCTGTGCAAGCAAAAGCTTCGAAGTGTGTGGTGAGAAAATACGACGTTGAATACATTAAATTTGGTTTTATAAGGGCAGGTACTGAGTGTGTTGAATGTGGAGAAATTTTGTCAAATGAGGCGTTTAAACCATCAAAGCTGCAGAGACATTTGAACTCAAAACACCCAGGCTGTGTTGGGAATTGTTTTTGAGATGTTGCATGAAAAACAGGATGAGGAAGATGAAGCAATTCTTAGTCGTGAGTCTGAAATATCTGATGCTGATGACTCTTATTGCAGGGGTGGACAAGAGCTGGGATATGGCCTTGAAGGAGCTGTTTCAGGATCTGTTTCAACATCCAATGTACAAAGTTACTATATGGGGCCCAAGAGATATGAGGATATTTGCAGGTTCATACAGTTTGATGACAACAGCCTTAAGAGGAAACCAGAAATGATCCAGTACTATAATAAACCTAAAGGAGGAGTGGACACAGTGGATCAGATGGTTCACACCTACTCATGTAAGCGGAGAACACAGAGGTGGTCCATGGTGCTATGGTACAATGTGCTGGATGTTGCCACCCTCAGTGCCTACACCAACTTCACCGCACAACACCCTGATGACATGGGTGATGTGACCAATGCACGATGGCTATTTATCAAGGAGCAGGTCACAGATCTTGTCATGCCACATATGAAGAGGCTCCTGGAGGGCACGCCCCTTCAAAACCATATTACAGAGGCAATGGGAAGATGTCGAATAAAATCCATCCACCACCTGGCCACGGGAGGACATCAGAAGAGGAATTGAAGAGGAAGAGGTGTAGGATCTTCCTAGCTGCCAAAGACTGAAAAGTCAGCAGGTGGTGTTCCCAGTGTAACAAGCCTGTGTGCAAGGAGCACAAACGTGTTGTCATTTCTGAGGCAGTTTTATGTTCTTTTATTCACATTCACTACAATTCACTACAGTTGCACTACAGATACACTACAGGTCAATTTCAGTGGTTGTCAGTGATTTGTAAATGTTCTGTGTGAAAAAGTGTCAAATAAACATATTTGAAGTGTTAAATGTGTTGGTCTAAATAACTGTTAAAATTATTATTTTAACATAATTGTTGTCTTTATGCTTTTGTTTATCATGCATGCATATGTGTGATTTTTGACTTGAAGTAACACAAAGCCTAAGAAAAAAGTCAAATATTAATATTTGAGGAATCATTCTCTATAGGCTGTCTCCCATACACATTCTATCAAGCAACAATGTCCATTTTACCTAAAAAAGAGAAGGACTCTCTGAACTGTGGCTCATTCCGGCCTATATCTTTACTCAGTGTGGACTGTAAAATATTGGAGACTGGAGAATGTTCTCCCTACTCTCGTAGCACAAGATCAGACTGGTTTCATTAAAAAAAGATTTTCTTTTTAATATACGCAGATTATTTGATATTATTTATTCTCCTGTCTCAAATAAGCATATATATGAAATATACATTTTTGTATATCCCTAGATGCTGAAAAAGCCTTTGGCAGAGTCAAATCTTTCAGCTCTGCTATTTTCATCCTTACTGATAGGTCCAGACTCTCAATCGTTGCACTCAATGATATAAAATTCTACTCAGATTTAGGACCAAATTCAGGGCAGAGAGGTTTTTCCTCCAGTAGCCAGAAATCATTGATTTTCTCAGCCTCTGAACAATCAGGCATTCTTGCTATGGAAAGAAAAAGTTATCTAAGTTAACATTTAAAGATCTTTTTGCTGATGGCTGCTTCTTGTCTTTTGCCCAATTAGAATCGCAATTTAAACTATCTAAAGCTCACTTTTTCAGATATTTACAAGTATTCGATTTCACATGCAAGAATTTTTCTTCTTTTCCTTCCCTTCCTGAACAAAACCCTATTGAACCCTACTTTTCCTAATGACCCAGAACAAAGAGGAACCATCTCTGGATTATATATAAATCTTGTAGAATTATTCTCCACTTCTGTAACTGCACAAAGAGATTCCTGGAAACTGGACCTTAATATCAGCCTGAAATACAAGGAATGGAATAAGGCAATTTATAGAATTCATGGATCTTCTATTTGAGCTAGATAAAGCCTTGTTCAATTTGAAATGGTACAAAGACTTCCTCTTTCCAAGGCCAAGTTGGTAAAGATGTATCCTTCTGTTGACCCCACATGTACAAGATGTAAGCAGTCCTCTGCTACATTAGCCCATATGTTTTGTCTAGGTCCTAGTCTGTTTTTTGCTCAAATATTTTTTTTTCTTATTCCAGAATATTTTGTAAAGATATTTGTGCAAATCCTTTTACTGCTATCATTGGTATCGTGTGAAAACAACACAGAAAGTGAATTGCACTGCATCGACTTTAATTCTCTTTTGGCAAAGTGCTTGATTTTAATTCATTAGAAACAGTCATTTCCCCGTTCTTTTAAACAGTGGGCCAGAGATGTGTTACAATTGCTGAGTTTGGAATTTAAGGGGTTCTGGGTTTAAGTTCACTGCCTTGTGGTGTCCTTTCATAAATGATCTTCAAAACCAAGTATAACTGTAAGTGGACAAACTGATGCTGATGTCAGGTTTTGCTTGTGACTTACTGATGCTATTTTCTCTCTCTCATTTTGTTTATATATACACAATGTAAAAACACAATGTCTGTATGCATGCTGCATTGTTAATTGTGTTGAAATGTGAATGTATGTTATTGATTGTTATTTAAATAAATATAAATGGGGGGGGGGGGCGACTAAACTGGAGATTTGCTAGGGATAATAAAGATGGGAATATGGAGCAACAGAAAAAGGTCATGTGGTCTGATGAGTCCAGATTTACACTGTTTCAGAGTGATGAGAGCATCAGGGTAAGAAGAGAGGCAGCTGAAGTGATGCACCACTGGTCATGTCTAGTGCCCACTGTACAAGGCTCTGGGGCCAGTGCTGTGGGGTTGCTTCAGTTGGTCAGGTCTAGGTTCAGCAACATTATGTGCAAGAAAAAAAGAGGTCATGTTTTTTCATCAATGCATTTTTTATTTCCTGATGGCACGGGGAATATTCCAAGATGACAATGGCAGAATTCATCGGGCTCAGACTGTTAAAGAAGGGTTCAGGAAACATGAGACATGGACTGGCTACAACAATGTCCAGACTAGGGATGTATCGATTATTTTAGTAATCATATATTCTATTATTCCATTCATTAATCAAGTAATAGGATAAGAAGTACGTTTTCTTAATTAAAGAGGAATAACAAATATACAAGAGACAGTTCGGGTATTTAGAGGTGCTATAACCTCCAGGAGGACCTGTAGTTCAGAGTTGTAGTAAGATACCAGGTCGTCAGGGGTGGATAGATGGTCACTGCATGGAAGATTATTGATTGCAGTGGACAAAGTGAAAGGATTGATGTTTTTTAAGTTAAGTAAGACATTGAGCACTGCTGAGGAGATTTGTATAGTGGAACATTAATAGTGAATGAGATTAATTTATGGTCTGATATAAGCAACTCAGATACAACACAGTCAAAAGGTGTAACACCTGAGCAACAAACAAGGTCCAGTGTGTGGCCTTTTGAGTGAGTCGGAAAATTAATGAATTGTTGTAAACCAAAGCCATCGAGGCATGACATAAAGTCCTTTGTGAGCCCATTTACAGTGTCATCCACATGAATGTTAAAATTACCAGGTAGGATAACGTTAGGAGAGAGGTTAAAAATGCAGAAAATTCAGATTAAAACGTGTTTATTTCGGTGGTCGGTATATAACAGCAAGTGTAGTCGGTGTTGACCCGCTGATTTGTAAACAGCGGATTCAATGATGTGTATGAGGACAGAATCAGTGGAGATGCCTTGTAAGTCGCGTCGTGAAGTATCGCGAGACCTCCCCGCGTCCGGAAGTTCGAGGCTGCGAGATGTAAACAAACCCCTGTGGACATGCGTGATTAAGTTCCAGAAAGTCGTTTTGTTGTTGCCAAGTCTCGACCAAATAAAAGAAGTCGAACTTAAATTATGTCTCATTTAATTCATTCTATTGATTGTAATGTTACAGGTGACGATACTAATCAATACAGTTCAATTCAATTCAAGAGCGTTATTGTCATATGTACTAGTACAATAAAAAATTCTTACTTTGTGGTGATAAAGTGTCTGTGTAAAGTCTAGTGTTTAATTTGTCCATGATTATCCATTATGAGTGCATGATGGTTCAGCAGGTAAAGTGTAGAGTGCCACTGAACAGACTGAATTGACCCTGATGATACAGGTGGAAGTAGCAGTGGGTTTGGACTATTTATCAGTCTAATGGCCTGGTGATATAAACTGTTCTGGAGTCTGGATGGAGACTCGTGTAAATAACGCAGTATCGTGAACCTAAGCAGTATTTCTGCCACTACTGTTTACTTCACATTCATTTAACATCATTTCACTTCAGTACAAAAAGGTCAGTATTTGTGTTTGAAGATGGCGTCATGTACAAATCCACTGTTAAATATTAGGTTCTAGTATATAACACAGAGATGGAGTTAAACACCGTATTGTCATAGGGGACAGGAGGCTCTATATGAGATTGATTTAATTTTCATCATTCTGACTATGAACTCAATGTTTCTTTAATAGATTTTAGTTTTAATCTAAATAAAGTGCTAATTCCACAGTCAGTAGAAAACAAGTTTTTCTTTTCTAGGAGGAAAAAGTCTCAGATTGTTTTTAGAGTTACATTTCAACCCCAACATTCATCACAAACATTCAGAAAAACTGGGAATGATCACACTGAAACCTCAAATATGAACTAATCAATTTTTATTAGGATTTAATTAATAATGCAATATAATAAATAGAATAAAAGATGTAAAGCTATGATAAAAGGTTATTAATAAAAAAGTATAATGAACAGATAAATCTATTTACAATATTTACAATACAAAAATACAACAAAATCTTAAATGTCTAATAAATAGTATAGTAAAATCTTAAACCTATAACAAGGATAAATGTCTTAATGAGTAATGTATTTAATAAAAAGTTAAACTAATGATGGAGACTCTTATCGGAGCTGCAGATGTTGATGCCGTCCGTCGGTCAGAGAGCACTAACAGGTGTTGATGTTAGAGGCCAGCGATGATGTGTACAGCTGCTCAGGGAGAGAAGAAAAACAAGACAGGTTTAAATCTGCAGAAAATAAAAGGCAGTAATAAGTATTTACTTACCTCCGGAGATCTTGAACAAGTGGAGAGAGAAATAAAGGGAAAGAAAAGAGGTGTTTAAAGTATGACCAGGACATTTATTACTTTATTAAAATTTTGGGGGTTTCTTAATCTTATAAATTAGTTACAAGTAATCTATCATCAAACACAATGGAGAGCAAAAGCAGTTCTACAAATGAATGAGCAATAGTGCAGAGTTTAATCTTAGTTTTATATTCTAATGACCACTGAATAGCCAACAATAGATTTCCTAAAATGTCCTGATCACTCTTTAAGTTGGCTGAGATAGAGAGATGTGTGTGGGTGTGTGTGAGGAGTGTTGCTCAGACACCCTCCATGGCCTTCAGCATCTCCTGGACATGCTCCTTCACGAGGCGTAACACCATGGTGGACATCCAAATGCCTAAATAAGAAAAAAATGGAACATTTATTCAACAATAAATTTGTTTATATATACGTTTACATTTGTTTATTTCTTCCTTTCTTTATGTAAGTCAGGGTGAGAGTCTTCAACAGATCCACCTACACTCAGATCCTTCACTCAGATCCACCAGATGTAAACCACTGATGGCTGAGGATTTCTTCAAACGTGGGCCGACATTCAGGTTCCGGGTCCAGACACCAATTGATCAGACTGTGGCAAGCTGTGTGTGCAGTGATGAGATATTATAGATAGTGCTTTGACATTTCAGATATATATTAATATTATTAAAAAATCTATTAATCTTGTAATGCCAGTTTTACAACTTCAGCTGTTCTAAATGGTGATGCTTCTACATTTTCTCACCTTCAGACAGGCCGGGAGCAAAGTCCATCTTTCTGTAGACGATCTCATCCTCATTATGGAAGGGCAAGTGTCCACAGACAAGGAGGAACAGGAGAACTCCCAGACCCCACATGGTGGCAGGACAACCCAAATACTCTCCATCACACACCCACTCAGGTGGAGAGAAACACCAAGTGCCTGAGCAAAAAAGAGAGAAGGAGCACCATCAGCACTGCTGCAAAAAAAACAAACAAAAAAAACTTCAATACAGTCTCTTTGATTCTGTCTCGTATCTTTCATACACTTACCTTCATATTCTGTAAAGGGTGTGTCAGAGAGCAAATCTCCACAGCCGAAGTCAATGAGCTTAACTTCCAGTGTGTCTGGGTTGATGAGAAGGTTCTCCGCCTTGATGTCACGATGAAGAACCCCTGCGTTACAGCAGTGGTGAGCAGCTTTAACCACCTGGCTCATGATTTTTTGAGCCAGTGCTTCTGACAGCCAGCCGTCATGATGTTCAAGGAACTGCTGGACGTCCATGCAGGGGCTGGGTCGCTCCAGGACCAAGATGAAGCAATCGGACATCTCAAACCACTGGAGCATCTCCAGCACGTTCTTACAACAAAGTGGTTTGGAAACCATTTTCATCAGTGCCACCTCTACAGGAAGGCTCTGTGTCTCTCCAGGCTGAAATATGAACAGATACAGTTAGCCCTGGATTGGAGTGAATTCTTCTAAACTACTGGATCAGAGATGATACAATACGAAGGTTTGAACTGGTAATTTGAAGGTAAATTGTTTAGGATTATTTTAGTAGGACTGAGTAAATGGACACATCATTTGATCTATCAGGTGGTTGTTATTTGGAACCTATGTCTTCTCTGCAGAATCTCAGAAGTAGAAGTTTACTTACAATGGTGATGAATCTATCGCATGGAGTTTTCCCCACATATTTGAGTGCAACCTGTTCAGATATAAAGCACATGAACATTCTTATTGTAAAACATGAACAGAACATATACAATTCATAATTTGTACACAGTTGTGATCAGAAATAAAATGAAACTATTTCATTGGGGAATAAGGCTTCAGACTTGCTTAGCCTCATACTCCCATTTAGGGGAAAAAATTTGACCAATTTTCAGCATTTGGTGAAGATTAAACATTAAAATAAATCACAGTGGTATCAGTTACATTGTTCAGTTACTAAACAGTTCCCTGCAAAAACTATGATTTTTCATTCTGCTGTTCTGACATAGCGTTTTCCTTGCCCCAAATAATCAGGCAAGTGTTACTGCTTAACCCTGTGATTGTACCTCAGGGACACTGATCATTTTTAATGCTTTACAATTCCTGCATTTTGTTACTAAGTGCAAATGAACATGTCATGTGCAGTCATATGACCTGCTTGCCATCAGCATTTCGGACTCCTGCACAGACTGTCCCGAAGCCCCCTTCACCCAGCAGCTCTCCCGGAGTGTACAGTGACTCAAACACCACTGTTAAACAGACAGACAATCATTCATATCAAGCTGAAATAAGAAAATCCACAGTACATTTTTACCAAATTATACATTCACTAGCAACACATTACAGCAACATTTTTGGAAATGGTGGATTCTAACATACCCCATGGTGTAATGATGCTCTCCAGAAGAGGACACTGAGGAGCAGGTGTCTCAGTATTTGCTGGGTTCTGTACATAAAAAGTATTGTACATAATTAATTCACATGTCATTAATATGATTTATTATCATACTGGATATGGCTAATATTTGACTACATGTAATGCAAGCACATCTTCAGAAATGAATTAAATATAAACAGCCTTCACTTCACAAACAGAAATGTTACAGTAAAAAGGCTTGGATTAGTAATGACTTAGGTGTCTATTAGGAATTATTCATTGTTGTGTTAACAGAAACAATTCAACTGACACATAATTCTACACATAACGTCTGTGCAAAATCTCAGAAGTGAAGGAAGTTGTGGCATTAATACAGTGCACACAAACACACACAGACACCTGTTAGAAATGAACAGCTAATATATTTTAAATTGTTGTATATGGTATTTTACCTGTACTACTTTTTACTGACACATACCTCGGTGAATACTGTAACTTCACGAATAAAAAAGTGATACAAGCTGATTAAATGGTTCATATCATGAAATATGAGTTCATAGAGTTCACAGCATGTGAGAGTTAAATGTAAATTACTGTAAACGAACTCAAACAGTGGCTACAAGCATCGTCTTTAAAAGAAATTCCCAAGAGGACGATTATCCAGCGAGAATTACTTCATATTTGGATTTACAAGCATGGACAGTGACAAGGCCAAACAAAAACAAAAAGGCTGGGAAACATTTCACTGAAAAATGTCTGAAATATAAAATTACCAGAATGACAGCTGACTTCTGAGGGTCAAGGCTGGTGCTCCGGAGCTGGATATTTACCTCAGTGACCTGAATAAAGCATAAAGATTAAAATTTGCTGTTTCAGCCAAAAGCATCTAAAAAAATACACTAAAAATAACAGAAATATAAAATTACCAGGGCATCAGCTGACGTCTGAGGGTCCTGTTCATCACAAAGGAGCTGGACGCTTGGATCAGTGACCTTAATACACACACCAGTTAAAAATGAAAAACTAATATATTTGATATTGTAGTATATAATATATTAAGCCTAGTCCTTTTTTCCTGACACATACCTCGGTGGTGTCGACTTCCTCCACATCATCAACAACAGATCCTGTACAACATTTGACACATTTAACCACATCAGTATGTCACGGAGATGACAAATTTCATCAGTGGAAACTGACATTCATGTAGAAAAGAAAATATTTCAATAAGACACTCTCTCATCCCCTTCATGTCTTTAATCAGAGTGTTATATTAGTGATCAGTAAGGAGAAACGAGTCTTACTGAAGAGGAAGGGAAATAAAAAGGCGAGTTGGTGAGGGACTGACTCTTTACAGCTGCTACAATGATGCGCTAACAGGAACTCACTCATTACCACAACATTCACTCTAACTATTAACACATCAGAAGAAACAATGCCGAGACCAAGAAGAGAAATAAAACACTTCAACGAGAATAATAATAATAATAATAATAATAATAATAATAATAATAATAATAATAATAATAATAATCCGGTGCTAACAGTAACTCCGCTTCATGTCAGGCTTCGTGACTCCGCGCTGTACTTGATTATTTTCCTAGAACTTCAAGACTATTTCTAAAAGTCATGATGTTGTGCCTCGAAATGTTTTAATCCACACAATAATCACTTTTATACTTTAAAATGCTCTTGATATGAGCCATGTAGCATCGCCGGCTAATGTTAGCTCAGTCACGCGCTGTCAACCTAAGTCATCCTGTTTGTCCTCTATACCGATTAAAGTCATTCATTTTCCACACACACTCTCTTTGTAAGTTCTAAAGCGATTAGAAACACACAAACTAAGTAAAAAGTGAGCTTTTCTCACCGTGAGCAGCTTGATGTTCAGCAGCTTGAAGATCGTTGGTCCTCTTCAGCCATCGATACGCGCAGTATCCCGCGGAGGTGAGCGCGAGCATCCCGGCGGCGCAGGCTAGGCTCCGGCCTGTCCATCTACCTAAAAAGGGAAGATACTTACCTAAATTCATAATTTGTCTCCAGGAAAATATGCTTTTTATTGTTGAAAATATCTCCAGGTATCGCAGTGTCGCTGTGTCCGTCGTTTTCTTTTGAAATCTCGTTTTGTAGCCTTCTAGATGACGCAAGCACGCGCTCTGGACTTTTAAATGAAAACCACAACAAGGGGCGGGACTTTCAAAAAAAACAACAACATGGCGCGTTACATTCTTAATATTTTATTTAAGCATTATTTAAGGTTATAATGCATGATGAATGTGTTTCGATAAAATCTGATAATAAATGGTTAATAAATACACTTTCCTGTCATAACAGCTTGTCATATTCACTTATATCAGGAGGCAGTAGAGGGCGCCGCTGTGATTTGTATAAAGACACGTCAATTCCTCCGCCATGTTGGAAAGGTTGACGTTCAGTTGGAAACCAGATATGCAGTATATGGTCGACCCTCATGAAATCGTACTGTAACACGCTCTGTTTTAAGATTAGTTTTTCTCTTAACAGCTTAGTTTTAATTACAGCAGGATTTATCTGTTTAGTTAATTTAGCTGTCAGACTTAACAGAGTCCTGAGCCCAACCACTAAAAAACAACACCAAAACGCAATCATTTGAAGGGGTGTCCCAAAACTTTTGGCATTATCGTGTATTTGAAACAGCAAGAGTGAGCTCAGCTTCCTAAAAAGAATGCTGCATGTTTAATGTTACTTAATTCCACAATATATTTTTTAAATCTTCATTTAAATAGTTTAAAGTAGCTCACAGAAGAGCTGGTAAACAATAGTCAAATACCATTGCACAATTATATTTCATGTTTGACTGCACCTTTCATTTTCATTTTTGGCCTAGGATGATTTTTCTGTCATTTTTGTATTCATGTGTGGCAACTGTTCAATCCAGCAAACGAGTAATAGCCAGAAATGAACTCGATCTTGTATAATAGTTTCAAAAATATGGATATTTTAAATGTCCAACCCACAGGACAGAATATACATCTATAGTATACATTTATTTCAAATGTGAACATATTTCAATAATGAGCAAGAGTGTTAAAGTCTAATACAATATATAAATAATAATAACCTACAAATCATGTTAAGTATGTATATAAAACATCTGAAGAATCAGTGGGATAAGGTAGACTGTGAAATTTAGAGCATTACTACTTAATTCAGTTTTCTTTTCTTTCGTTTTTTTACAGCGTACACTGTGTTCATACACTGAACAAAAACCTTTTAAGATTTGCTTGAAAAAATCCTCATAACAATGTGCACTAGCACTTTTTAAGTAAATATTCCTGCTCGAATAACAAGTACAACTCACTTAGGAGTATCAAGTAAAATGTACTTACCACTAAACATAACATTCATGAAGATATCAAGTATTACTTAATTAGTCATAAATTGTTTCCTTAAATTAATTAAGTGGTCAATTTTTTTACAGACAGAAACATTACTTTCATGAAAATATGAAGTAAATCTCATATGTCTGTAGAATTTTCTGTTGTGAATTAAATAAGTAGATTTTATTATATTTTTTTCTTTTGGATATTTTTAGTTATTAATTTTCTTTTGATAAATGTTACCAAATAAATTTCATCATTTTTTTTCTGAAATGAATATTCTTTTATTACAAATCACATAAACACACACACACACACACACACACACACACACACACTACAATCAAACTGTTTATTTTATACCTGCTGAACCATCATGCACTCATAATGGATAATCATGGACAAATTAAACACTAGACTTTACACAGACACTTTATCCCCACAAAGTAAGAATTTTTTATTGTACTAGTACATATGACAATAACGCTCTTGAATTGAATTGAACTGTATTGATTAGTATCGTCACCTGTAACATTACAATCAATAGAATGAATTAAATGAGACATAATTTAAGTTCGACTTCTTTTATTTGGTCGAGACTTGGCAACAACAAAACGACTTTCTGGAACTTAATCAAGCATGTCCACAGGGGTTTGTTTACATCTCGCAGCCTCGAACTTCCGGACGCGGGGAGGTCTCGCGATACTCCACGACGCGACTTACAAGGCATCTCCACTGACTCTGTCCACATACACATCATTGAATCCTCTGTTTACAAATCAGCGGGTCAACGCAGCGGTTCTTAAAATCTACATTCGAAGGTCTAAATCTGAATTTTCATCAGTGTCAATGTTCTGGAACAATTGGCTATCACAAAACTTGGTTTTAATAAGCATACATAACATGCATAACATAACACTATTTTTGAAAAAAGTGCCTTTTGCATTCAAAATACATTAATAACAAATGACAAAACAATTAATTTAAGTGTCCACATTTGTTATGAACAAAACAGAACAAGAGGCAGGATAAAAATAACATGGTGCAAAATACAGTGCAGTCTAATGTGAGAAAAGGCTCTGTCTGTCTTCCATCAGCTGACTAAACCACGGCACAAAAGGAGGGGTTGCTAGATGGGGACACTGGCCTAAATGTTAATTAGTCAAGCTGCTGAGGTATGAGTTCTTCACAACATCCGTTGCTGAGAATACAGACTCACACTGATAGGTCGACCCAGAGTTCAGTCTGCAGAGATGCCATGCTTGCCCATGGGAAGATGCTCTTGTTTCTTTTGAAAACTCCTCAATATTCTTGACCAGGAATGGAGATTGAATGCAGAGCAGCACTAGTCTGCCTACACTGATGCCCTCAAAGTGCTCCCTGAAATTTTCAGCTAGCTTCTCCAAAAAGGAAAGATGGTGCTGATGGTGATTAACATTAGTCTGCTGGAGAAGAGTTGGAAAGTGGATATGTGGCCATGTGATGTCACTCTTAAAGATCTCCAGCCGCCATTCAAAGGAGCATCCTGCTGCCTTCAGATCACACATTATGTTGCCATGGCCCTGGAGCCTCAGATTCAGTTCATTTAGCTGAGATGTAATGTCCACTAAAAAGTCCACGAGCTCCATGCTATCACCATTCCTCAGAAAATCCAAGAAATGCCTGGCTTTGACAAATCCATGTCCAAATCTTTCCTGATGACCCAAAACCTCTCCAAGACTCTTCCCTTACTCAGCCACCTGACATTGTTATGGAGGAGTAAGTCATCATAAGCAGCATTTACCTGGTAAGAGGAAGAAAAAATAAATAAATAAATAAATAAATACATACATACAAGATCTTTTGTGTTCTATAAATATTCATAAAGTGAACACAAACACCTTGTAAATGCTGTTAAAACTGTTAATACTTCCAAATGCATATAATAACATTTTCTCCTACATTTTATTGACAACTGAAAATGACTATATGCATAAAAATTCAAAATGTCTGTTTTTTGTTTCATAGTGGCGTGTGACATTTCCACTCTTCACAACTCCAACTGTCTCATTACAAATCAAACAGAACGCTTTTGTGCTGGATTTGGGCAAAATGAATGCATACCTCTCTGTCCAATTACCTTTGAAAACTCTATTTTCTTCATCAACTTTTCTTTTCCTGGAAAATGACATCCTCACCCATCCAAACGCTCACTGCGGTGAAGTGTCGCCCGATTACGTCAAACGTCATACACTCACTAGATGTCATGACAACTATGTCACACAGGAAAACTTTTAGTCATCAGTTTGGACATTACTTACACAGAATGGTGTGTTTTAACTAATAAGAATCACAGTCCCTCTGGATCTACGTACATTTGCCCCACCCAAGATTTTTGTAGTTTATAATGATCAGCTGGTATTGAACACACCTAAAATACTCTACCAGATGATGGTAGCTATGTAGAAACTAATGAATTATTACAGTTTAATGTTAACAAAATAAACAGTTCATAATAAAAGTATATTAATTTCAGAGAAAAAAGAATAATTAAATTTATTTGGTAACATTTATCAAA
The DNA here is from genome assembly GCF_019097595.1 of Hemibagrus wyckioides. NCBI lineage: Eukaryota > Metazoa > Chordata > Actinopteri > Siluriformes > Bagridae > Hemibagrus > Hemibagrus wyckioides. The sequence goes on from NC_080713.1 coordinate 21,167,630, forward strand.
AGAAAATTAATGACTGCTTAATTAGTTTAATTAAATAGAACTTATGACTTAAATATAATTAAGTAATTTCTTTTAATTTTTTTTCATGGCGGTTTATTTGAAAAGGGACCATGTACAATTATAAGCATATTTGTCCATTTAATGCATCGTACTGAATTTAGCCAAAAGGCTCATTTTCATCCACGGTCCCTTGGCAGGTAATCACAAACATAAATAACAATGTAACAAACACATACGATCTAGTGATACCTATACACATCCTATCAGAGCCACAATAAAAAGATAAAAATAAGGTCCAGTAAAACCACAACCATATCAGTGTTTACAGACTTGAGTTGATTTTATATAAAATTTTAGTTTTAGTCAGAGGTGGACGAAGTACACAACTTCCTTACTTGAGTGAAAGTACAAATACTACTGGTCAAACATTACTCCATTACAAGTAAAAGTTGTAAAGACAGATTTTTACTTAAGTAAAAGTACAGAAGTACTTGTTTTTAAAAGTACTTAAGTATCAAAAGTAAATGTCAACGCATTGTTTTATTATTGTTGCATTGTTGTATGCAATACTTACAGTACCTTTTGTAGCAACCTAGTGAATATACTGACCAGTTTGTAGTATCTATGGAATTAAGAGCTTTTAGAATGTTACAAAACCTATAGAAATTAAACAACTGAATTGACAAAAAAGACAGGTATAATCATTTTCATTTTTAATGTAACACTCCTACCACCCCCAACAAAAAAGTACAGGTACATCTCAAAAAATTAGAATATCATGAAAAAGGTCAATATTTTTTATCACTCAGTTCAGAAAGTGAAACCCGTATATTATATAGATTCATCACACATAGAGTGAAATATTTCAAGCCTTTATTTCTTGAAATTGTGATGATTATGGCTTACAGATAAGGAAAACCCAAAATTCTGTGTCTCAGAAAATTAGAATATTACATAAGATCAATAAAAAAGGATATTTCAAAGAGAAATGTCAGACTTCTGAAAAGTATGTTCGTTTCTATGCGCTCAATACTTGGTTGGGCCTCCTTTTGCATCAATGCGGCGTGGCATGGAGGCAATCAGCCTGTGGCACTGCTCAGGTGTAATGGAAGCCCAGGTTACTTTGATAGCAGACTTCAGGTCATCTGCATTGTTGGGTCTGGTGTCTCTCATCTTCCTCTTGACAATAACCCATAGATTCTCTATGGGGTTCAGGTCAGGCGAGTTTGCTGGCCAATCAAGCACAGTAACACCATGGTCATTGAACCAGCTTATGGTACCTTTAGCAGTGTGGGCAGGTGCCAAGTCCTGCTGGAAAATGAACTCAGCATCTCCATAAAGCTTGTCAGCAGAAGGAAGCATGAAGTGCTCTAAGATTTCCTGGTAGATGGCTGCGTTGACTGTGGACTTCAGAAAACACAGTGGACCAACACCAGCAGATGACATGGCAGCCCAAATCACTGACTGTGGACACTTCACACTGGACTTCAAGCAACATGGATTCTGTGCCTCTCCACTCTTCCTCCAGACTCTGGGACCTTGATTTCCAAATGAAATGCAAAACTTACTTTCATCTGAAAAGAGGACTTTGGACCACTGAGCAACAGTCCAGTTCTTTTTCTCCACAGCCCAGGTAAGATGCTTCTGACGTTGTCTCTGGTTCAGGAGTGGCTTGACACGAGGAATGCGACATTTGTAGGCCATGTCCAGGATTCGTCTGAAGCTCCCCCAAATTCTTGAATGGATTTTGCCTGACAATCCTCTCAAGGCTGCGGTTATCCCTTTTGCTGGTGCACCTTCTCCTACCACACTTTTTCCTTCCACTCAACTTTCTATGAATATGCTTGGATACAGCACTCTGTGAACAACCAGCTTCTTTAGCAATTACCTTTTGTGGCTTACCCTCCTTGTGGAGGGTGTCATTGACTGTCTTCTGGACAACTGTCAAGTCAGCAGTCTTCCCCATGATTGTGTAGCCTACTGACCCCGACTGAGAGACCATTTAAAAGCTCAAGAAACCTTTGCAGGTGTTTTGAGGTAATTAGCTGATTAGGGTGTGACACCACCTGTCCAGGGTGTACCCCTGCCTTTCGCCCTATGTGCGCTGGGATAGGCTCCAGCAGACCCCCGTGACCCTAGGAGTCCTAGGAATAAGTGGGTATAGACAATGAATGAATGAATGAATGAATGGGTGTGACACCATGACTTTCCAGTATTGAACTCTTTCACAATATTCTAATTCTCTGAGACACAGAATTTTGGGTTTTCCTTATCTGTAAGCCATAATCATCACAATTTCAAGAAATAAAGGCTTGAAATATTTCACTCTATGTGTAATGAATCTATGGGTTTCACTTTCTGAACTGAGCGACAAAAAATATTGACCTTTTTCATTATATTCTAAATTTTGAGATCTACCTGTACACATCTATGTGTATCCACTCATGCACATTTCAATCAAATGGTCTGTAAATGAAGACTGGTCAGAAAAAAAAAATCTAACCTGCTTTAAAACCCAGCTACACAACTGTAGCTGTACAACCACCCAACAGCAACACTGCTTTAACAAAGAGTTATTTGTAATAATTATATTTCCACAATTCATTTACACCATTTTAATATGCATTTACACCATTGTCCAGACTCCTCCCTCCTGTGTACAATGCGTTGTGGGCAATAATACCCGTTAGAGTGTGCATTGTTCTGCACTTTGAATTTCTACCGGAAGCAGTAGACCATCCAGGAATGTTTGGAATACTCTTTCAGTATACTACGATTTGGGGCATACTAATTCTATTTTTGAATACTATTTAGGACACATAGTATGAGAATTTGGACACAGCATATGTTTTTGTGTGTTAACTAACACCATTACCAATGCGTTGGTGGTGTATAATATACAAAGCATTTATTCGTCCATTTTGTCAGCAATTGATCAGTTGAGCAACTGAGTTAAAAATTTATGGAAAACCACTGAAATTTACAACACGTGACGCTACAAGAGTGAAAAAAAATCATCCTATGATTAATGTAATTACTTTCTACTCAATGACCTTGACAGAAATGTAGTGGAGTAAAAGTAGAGTATTTGTCTTTCAAATGTAGTGAAGTTAAAGTAAAAAGTATTCAGAAAAAATAATACTCAAGTAAAGTACAGATACTCAAAAAGTGTACTTAAGTACAGTACTCAAGTAAATGTACTTCTTTACTGTCCACCTCTGGTTTTAGTTTGAAAAGGTCAATAGATGTGCACATCCTTATGTCTTCGGGTAACATGTTCCACCGAGTAATAGCCTTCACTGAGAAAGATGATACTCCAAAAGCAGAGTGACGAAAAGGAATAACACAATCACTACTAGTTGAAGATCTAGTAGATCTTAAAAAATCTGCAGAGCGGAGGTGCCCAAAAACATGAAGTATGGGAGGGGCCAAACCATTTAGAATTTTATATGCCATACACAAATTTGTTAAAATGTCTAAAATTATCGAAACTCAAAAAATTATATTTCTCCAAAACCCTACAGTGGTGGTACTGGTTTAAAGTCTGTTTATAAAGAGATCTTAAAGGTTTAATAACTGTTTCTCCTGCTTGACCCCAACATGTCACACAATATGACAAATGAGAAAAAATTGTAGCATGCATGAGAGTTGTAGCTACGTCAGTGGGAAGACATTGTCTAATTTGTCTGGAATTTTTCAAGTTATATTTTATAGTCCTCACCATTTTCTTTACATGCTTTTTGAAACTAAGCTTTGAATCCAACGTTAAACCAAGATAATTAAACTCTGTGACAATTTCTATCTTTTCACCATTTATAGAGATATCTACATATCTACAATACTTGATATCTTCATGAAGGTTATGTTTAGTGGTAAGTACATTTTACTTGATACTCCTAAGTGAGTTGTTCTGGTTATTCCAGCAGAAATATTTACTTAAAAAGTGCTAGTGCACTATAGTATACATTTATTTCATATTTGAACACATTTCATTCTATCTTAATGAGCAAGAGTGTTAAAGTATATTATTATATATTAAATTGACCAGCCGTCCTGTTATTACGATACAGAGTATGATACCAACACTTCACTAATATTTTTAAATAACCTACAGTATAGTGTACATATGAATAATGTACATAATGTACCTATGATATAATTTATGAATCATTTCATATTGGCTTCATGCAGCTTGAACTTCTAACTTTTGTGTGAATGTATTGTGACCCTGATTTCATGCACCTCAATGGTAGAAAAATTATTGTGCACATATTATATTAATCATGTCTATAGATTAAAATGTATACCCATTCAGGTAAAAAGAATTAGTTATGCCCAAAGCCTAGCAGAATGATCACGTGACCATACGTCACTTTTTTTTTTTTTTTTTTTTAAATGATGTACACACGGCCGTTCTGATTCCAATTCTGTTAGCTCATAACTGTTGCCTAGTAACGCTAGCTACTACACCAAGCTTTCATATCGCCTCGGACCTTTGTGCGGATACCAGTGTTTTTTTAGCGGTTATTCTGTTTCTTTGAGAAATAGTCAAAAAACTGAAAAAATGTTTGGTTCATTTCGCACGCAAGGAGAGAAACATCCGCGGCGCCCCCTGCAGTGTGCGGTTGGTGTTGCAGCCACGGCCACTGGCCCTCATCGTTACATTAAAAACAAACGTAAGGTTGGGAAGAAGGTAACTGAGACCCGAGGTAAGATATTTTCAGTTTCTTGTTTCACAGTGGTAGTTAAACTTGCTGGGTTTTATTTCTCTCTCTTTATAGGGAGAAAACAGACATATTTCAATTAAGTAGACTTTTCAGCCCTTCCGAATGCACTGTATTTAAATATTCTGTAGAGCAGTGGTATTAAACTCCACCAAGGGATTACAAATGAGGTGGAAAATACTCCAAAATGAATATAAGTTCGGATCAGAGCTGATAACACTGAAGCATTTTAACATCGAACTACACTGACACGAATTAGTGCTCAAAAATAGTTTGTCGTCATTGCACATGAAGCCAATCGTCGTTTGAAGCCGGGATGATTGACAGGCGATCAGCTCCTTTTAAATGAACGGACTCTCTCTGGAAGTCCCGCCCCTCGTGTTAGAAATGTTTAGTCTTTTAAACATGCGCTCAAGCAGCATCTTCTCTGCTTCCTGTCAGGTTAAATAATGTTTTGAGTTCATTAACGTGGAAAAATCTGTCAGTGTTCTTGTCTTGGCTAATATTAGACATATAAAGAGTTAGTAAGTTTTTAAAAAGTCCTGTTGAGTAAAACGTTTAAAGAGGTCTGGTGTATAGAGGTGGAAACTGAACTGGAAAATGCAGCTCTGGTGATGATGTGATGATATTAATGGTTTTTGATATTTAGATTCAGTGCAGGACCAGACAATGAGACCCGTTCTGGACCAAACTCCTGTTCAATGCTTCACAGCTCCTGAGGTAAATCTAAACACATTTCTTAAGATTTTAACTATAACCTTAAATTACATATTTAATTCTCACTGTTAGCAGAGTTTTAGTTAGGTGAAATTGATTGACATTGTTAAATGATGTACTGTGACCCTAAAAGTAGCTGACCTGCAAGTACATTAACTTTTTTTTTTAATGATAATAAAAGGTTTTGTGTATAAGCTTAATTTGCCCACAGTATATGTGTACATGTGTGTTTGTTCTTGTGTATTCTGCTATGATGGTTGTACATATCCCTTTAGCTGGAAGACAGAGTGAGAGAGCTGGAGAGACTGCTCTGTAAGGCTAACAGAGAATGTAAGCAACGGAGGCAGTCTAACAACATCCTGCAAGCAGAGAACAACCAGATGAAGAAGATTTTCCAACAAAAGGAGATGTTTCTGAAGGTCAGATCTCTTACATTTATGGCATTTGGATTTGCATTGCTTATCCAGAGCAACTTACATTTATCCCATGTTATACAATTGAGCAGTTGAGGGTTAGGGACCTTGCTCAAGGGCTCAATAGTGGCAGCTTGGAAGTGCTGGGAATTGAACTCAAGACTTTGTGATAATCCAACACGTCACCCACTGAATTACTATTACCTCTTACCTTAAGCCATGGCTGCTTTTGTGGACTTTGTTTGGAAAAAACTTTGTATTGTGACACAGAGGTGTAAACTTAGTATTTATAGACATTATAGACATTGTTTTTGCCCCCATTTTTCATGAGCTGAACTCAAAGATCTAAGACTTTTTCTATGTACACAAAAGGCCTATTTCTGTCAAGTATTGTTCACAAATCTGTCTAAATCTGTGTTAGTGAGCACTTCTCCTTTGCTGAGATAACACAATAAAAGGCCACCCTAAAATGTGCAGTTTTACTGTATTGGGGGGGTCCGACGAGGGTCCGAAAACTAGTCAATATCTGGTGTGACCACCATTTGCCTCACACAGTGCAACACATCTCTTTCGCATGGAGTTGATCAGGTTGTTGATTGTGGCCTGTGGAATGTTGGTCCACTCCTCTTCAATGGCTGTGCAAAGTTGCTGGATATTGGCAGGAACTGGAACACGCTGTCATATACGCCGATCCAGAGCATCCCAAACATGCTTAATGGGTGACGTGTCCGGTGAGTATGCTGGCCATGCAAGAACTGGGATGTTTTCAGCTTCCAGGAATTGTGTACAGATCCTTGCAACATGGGGCCGTGCATTATCATGCTGCAACATGAGGTGATGGTCGTGGATGAATGGCACAACAATGGGCCTCAGGATCTCGTCACGGTATCTCTGTGCATTAAAATGCCATCGATAAAATGCACCTGTGTTCGTTGTCCATAACATACGCCTGCCCATACCATAACCCCGCCGCCACCATGGGCCACTCGATCCACAACGTTGACATCAGCAAACCGCTCACCCACACGACGCCATACACGCTGTCTGCCAAAACTTGTGACATCTGTGGCATTGTGCTGTGTAAAACTGCACATTTTAGAGTGGCCTTTTATTGTGGCCAGCCTAAGGCACACCTGTGCAATAATCATGCTGTCTAATCACCATCTTGATATGCCATACCTGTGAGGTGGATGGATTACCTCGGCAAAGGAAAGTGCTCACTAACACAGATTTAGACAGATTTGTGAACAATATTTGAGAGAAATAGGCCTTTTGTGTACATAGAAAAAGCTTACATCTTTGAGTTCAGCTCATGAAAAATAGGGGGCAAAAACAAAAGTGTTGCGTTTATAATTTTGTTCAGTGTATATATATATATCTTAAGCTTATCCCAGGAATATTGGGCTTGAATTGTAAATACACCCTGAATGGGAAGGCACCCTGAATAGGATTTGCCTTTTGATACTGAAACTCTTATAAAGGAAGGTAACTAATAAGGTCATGAATTTGTCTTTGTGTTGATTCTTATCTTTGTCTTGTGGTCCCTTTTATGTGAACCCACTTTTTAGGTTCGTCTCACTACTGATGAATAAGTTTTGTGTGTATGAAAATAAAGCTCACCAGCCGTGTTTGTTGAACTTGTAGGAGTCTCTTTCTGATGCCCAGCTAAAACACCAGAAGGCTCTGGAGTCCATCAGTCAGCTGGAGGAAGAGAAGTCAGAGCTGACAAAATCGGTGAAAAAACTCCGTTCCACAGTGCAGGAGCTGGGAGAAGAGCTCTGTCACTCTCACCTTCAGAGTGATGAGCTACAGATTGTAAGCAAGAAAAGCTTTACTCTAAGTTTTGTTTTAGGATTAATACATGATGGCTTGCAGCACTGATTCTCAATAAGTGTTCTGGTAACATTTTTGTGTTAGTTGCTGCAAACAAGAGCTTTTTACAATCGTAGAGCAAAAAAAAGTAAAGGGAGACATCCTTGAAGCCCGTAAATGATGATGCTCAAACACAATGACAAATATTTTAAAAATATTTTAGGAATATGAGCAACAGCAGGAGGCTCACAGTGCCCTGCTGCTGGAAAATGAAGAGATGAAGAAGGAGCTGAAACACAAAGAGGAAGTGCTGAAGGTAAATCTGTCTTCTTGCAAAACCATGACTGCTGTTGTGAACTCTGTGTTCATGTGTGTGTGTTTTGTATAGTTAAATTTGAGTGACGGTATAGAATGAATTAAAGCCGTGTACTTGCAGGTATCTCTGGCTGATGCCGAGTTGAAGCACCAGAAGGCTCTGGAGTCCATCCGTCAGCTGGAGGAAGAGAAGTCAGAGCTGACGAAACGGGTGAACACACTGCGGTCCACAGTGCAGGAGCTGGGAGAAGAGCTCTGTCACTCTCACCTTGAGAGTGATGAGCTACAAATTGTAAGCAAGAAAAGCTTTGCTCTATCAAGTTTTATTAGGATTAACATATGATAGCTTGCAGCACAACCCAAACTACTGATTCTCAATAAGAGTCCTGGTGACATTTTTGTGTTAGTTGCTGCAAACAAGTGCTTTTTGCAATCATTCAGGAAAACGTAAAGAGAGAAATTCCTGCATCCTGTAAATGATGATGCTCAAACATATTGACTTTGTCAAACCTGATATAAATCATGATAAGTAGCTGATGCAGAGGCGCCATCAGACATAAAGAACAAGCAGCATTTATTTCTAATTTTTCTTTCTTTAACTTTATTTTCTTTTGGATGTGAGGCAAACAGCATTAAAAATAAAACAGTAAGGCAATAGGCTGATACAGGTTTAATTATATCACAAGGTTACTTATATGCACATTTTTTAAAATATTTTAGGAGTTTGAGCAAATGCAGGAGGCTCACAGTGCCCTGCTGTTGGAATTTGAAGATATGAAGAAGGAACTGAAGGTAAATCTGTCTTCTTGCAAAACCATGACTGCTGTTGGGAACTCTTTGTATGTGTGTGTGATCTTGTATAGTTACATTTCAGTGTCAGTATAGAATTAAATAAAGCTGTTTTTGTTGAACTTGTAGGTGTCTCTGGCTGATGCTGAGCTGAAGCACCAGAAGGCTCTGGAGTCCATCAGTCAGCTGGAGGATGAGAAGTCAGAGCTGAAGAACCTGGTGAAAAAACTGCGGTCCACAGTGCAGGAGCTGGGAGAAGAGCTCTGTCACTCTCACCTTCAGAGTGATGAGCTACAAATTGTAAGCAAGAAAAGCTTTGCTCTCTCGAGTTTTATTAGGATTAATACACAATAGCTTGCAGCACAACCCAAACTAATGATTTTCAATAAGTGTTTTGGTGACATTTTTGTGTTAGTTGCTGCAAACAAGTGCTTTTCGCAATCATTCAGCAAAAAGTAAAGAATGAAATTCCTGCATCCTGTAAATGATGATGCTCAAAAAATATTGACTTTGTCAGACCTGATCCAAATCATGATAAGTAGCTGATGCAGAGGCGCCATCAGACATAAAGAACAAGCAGCATTTATTTCAGAATTTTTCTTTCTTTAACTTTTTCTTTTGGATGTGAGGCAAACAGCATTAAAAATAAAACAGTAAGTCTGATAGAGGTCTAATTACATCTCAAGGTTACTTATATGCACATTTTTTTTTAAATATTTTAGGAGTATGAGCAAAATCAGGAGGCTCACAGTGCCTTGTTGTTGGAATATGAAGACATGAAGAAGGAGCTGAAGGTAAATCTGTCTTCTTGCAAAACCATGACTGCTGTTGTGAACTCTTTGTATGTGTGTGTGATCTTGTATAGTTACATTTAGGTGTCAGTATAGAATTAAATAAAGCCATATTTGTTGAACTTGTAGGTGTCTCTGGCTGATGCCGAGCTGAAGCACCAGAAGGCTCTGGAGTCCATCAGTCAGCTGGAGGATGAGAAGTCAGAGCTGAAGAACCTGGTGAAAAAACTGCGGTCCACAGTGCAGGAGCTGGGAGAAGAGCTGTATTACTCTCACCTTCAGAGTGATGAGTTTGAGGAACAGCAGTAGGCTCATACCGCCATCAAAGTTTGAGCAAATGTACAGAATGAAATTGAAAATGAAAACAATAAATGAAATTGTTCAATTTTTTTTTATTGTCATGTGTGTCCTGTATTTTCTTCTAAAACCATTTTGCCTAACTGCTACAGTAGAGGAATTTAGCCTCCATGGACATGGATTTCAGAGGCGCAAGGGGACATGACACAAGGGTAGAGGCAGTTGAGGCAGCTCTACCTAGCCCTCAGTTTCTTCTTTTTCTACAACACTGCCACATGCCAGGCTGTTTGAACACAAAGGGTCCACTTGGTGCAGTAATGCAGCAATCTTAACATTCTTCCAAATGTGAACAGATGTAAAATATCTCCTCTAATATGGAATCAAATAAAATGCTCTTTCTAGGGACATTTTCATTTTTGAATTAGTTGAATTAAATAATAAAAAACTTTGTATTGGGCATTGTGGCAGGCATAATGCAGATTACATCATGAAATTCAATACAGTGATGACTGAGGTATATATATGTGCTGTATCACATTTGATAAGCATATTTTCAACACAATTTTACTAAACATACTGTATAAAACATGATGTACTTTATTGAAGCAACCAATAATTACTCATATTGTTCATACTGAACTATCACTAAAATTATAAATGCTATTATACCATAAACCCATAGTAAACACGGTGTTGTTTACTATGTTGTCTTTCAGATATTTCTGTGTAAAACATTTTGAAAACCATTCATCATTTTCCTTCCACTTCATAATTATGTGCCACTTTGTGTTGAGTTCTTATCTTAAGTCCTGTCTCTCTGATAAAGTATGGACAAGAAATTACCTGGTTACTTTCACCTTATTATTTTCCATTTTCAATGCTTGCAGAAAACCCCATAAAATGTAGTATTTTTTCAGCAAACTGAGCCAACTTAAGAAAAGGGCTTATGGCTAAGTCTGTTTTTGACTAGAGTCATGTCTCAGATGGCACTCCACATGGGTTTGAACAGCCGAGTGCTGAGGGAGGGAATGTCTCCGTCTCCGGCCGTAGCCACAGGGACTGATCTTGTGTAGTGGAGCGTTATTCATCCTATTACTAGGACTGTTATTCTAGGACTGTTTGTCTGTTTTTATGTTTGTTGTTTTCTTATGTTGTTTCTCATGTAAAGCTGCTTTGAGACAATGCTCTTTGTTAAAAGCGCTATACAAATAAAATTGGATTGAATTGAATTGAATTGAATTGAATTACTGAGCTGGCTGATGCGGTAGGCCAGATCACTGAGCAGGTGAGCAGGTTACAACCTCTTTTCCCCCTTCTGTTTGGATTATCACTGGGAAAAGAAAAGTCAGAAAGTAAAGGAAATGATTCTATATCGTGCTCTCCCAGAACATTCAAAAAGGACATTTTAATCCACTGAACCTGCTCCATTCTCATATAGTGTATTGTGGCATGTGTATCTTGCACTTATGCAATTCATGCACAACTTCAGAAACCATATCTAGCTTGTGTGAAATTTCACTATGATAAATCATCACTGTAACAAAGTAGGTAATTATTATTGTGAACTAAATAGCTACAATGATGTTCATTCATGTGGTAATGTGAGAAGAATAATAATAATATACACACTGATTAGCCATAACTTTATGACCACCTGCCTAATATTGTGTTGGTCCACTTTTGCTGCCAAAACAGCCCTGACCCGTCGAGGCATGGACTCCACTAGATCCCTGAAGGAGTGCTGTGGTATCTGGCACCAAGATGTTAGCATCAGATCCTTTAAGTCCTGTAAACTGTGAGGTGGGGCCTCCATGGATCACGGTCTGCAACAATGCTTAGGTAGGTGGTACGTGTGAAAGTAACATCACCTTGGATGGCAGGACCCAAGGTTTCCCAGCAGAACATTGCCTAAAGCATGACAGTGTCTCCGCCACCCTGCCTTTTTCCCATAGTGCACCCTAGTGCCATGTGTTCCCCTGGTAAGCAACGCACACTCACCCGGTCATCCACGTGATGTAAAAGAATTTGATTTATCAGACATGGCCACTTTCTTCCGTTGCTCCGTGGTCCAGTTCTGATGCTCATGTGCCCATTGTTGCTGCTGTCAGCAGTGCACAGTCACCCTGACTGGTCTGCAGCTCTGAAGGCCCGTACACAACAAACTGTGATGCACTGTATATTCTGTCACCTTTCTATCAGAACCAGCATTAACTTCTTCAGCAATAAAACGGCTTGGAATTTCTCTTGTGTTTGTCTGTCCTTGCATGTTGTAGGAGGCGACCATAAATGTAAAGAAACGAAGTTGCTCGCCAGATTTTCCTAACAACCTTATTTATTTATTTATTTATTTATTAAATAAATAAATAAGCCCAAAAAACAGCAACCCGCAACCCAGGATTTTTTTCACGCAACTTAAGAAAAAAGAAGCCCAAAGGCGCGTATTAAACGCGGACTTGGCAACCGAAGATGTGGTCTGAGTAGCCGAGGTGGGGGCGGGGCTCCGCACAGTACTATTACCAGTGTTGTAGGAAGTGACCCTAAATGTAAAGAAACGAAGTTGCTCGCCACATTTTCCTACCAACCATATTATTTTAAAAAAACAATCCCAAAAAACAGCAACCTACGACCTAGGATTTTTTCACGCAACTTAAAAAAAGAAGAAGTCCATAGACGCGTATTAAACGCGGACTTGGCAACCGAAGATGTGGTCTGAGTAGCCGAGGTGGGGGCGGGGCTCCGCACGGTACTAGTATCAACCGGCAGTGTTTGTGTAAACAAGGTCCAGCGTGTTCGTCCTTCTCATCGTAAAGTCCACATGCTGACGGAATTTTGGGACCACTGTTTTGAGATGCGCATGGTTGAAATCTCCGGCGATAATAAACAGACCGTCGGGTGAGCATTCTGCAGATCGCTAATAGCCCCATAGAGTTCATATAGTGCCTCCTTAGCATTAGCATTAGCGCTAGCGAGAAAGTACACTCCAGAAAATACAAGCAGTGGTGAATTCATCTGGTAAATAAAATGGCCTGCATCTGCATCATCGCCGTGTGGTTCACTGGAGTCGGATGTAGTCCAGTTTATTGTCCAGTGAGCAAACGTTAGACAGAATAATGGACGAGAGAGCTAGGCTAGGGTTTGTTTTTAGCCTAGCATATTATGGGTCATTTGTTATGTGTAATGTATTTTTTTGTTTGCTTGTTTTTTATTTACTGTAAAATCGTTGACAAACACTCAGATGGACCCTGCTTTCCTAAACTGGCCCTACACATTGGCCACCTGAACTTCATGACTAGCCCACATGAGCATGAATATATTAGGCCTGGATGAGATGTGAACATGGTGTAGCATGTAGTAATAGCAATAGCAGTAGTAGTAATTAAAAAAATCAACATTACTGCTACTATTTCTACTACTACTACTACTGATGCTTTAATCTTTTACCTCATTAGTATAATTGCTATGTCCTGGTGCTCCTTACTTTGTTGTTGGACCACATGAACCAACTGGCAGACATTTCTCTTTCAGTACTTTTTATTTATTTTTTATTTGTGAGGTGACCTGAAAATTGCCATTGGGACCACAAAAAAAAAAATACAAACAAAACAGTTGAGATTACTTTGTGGGGATTAATTTTAATATCATCCAAAGATTGTTTTTAGTTTCATAAGGTTTCAGTACAAATATCAGCTTTGAAAGAAAATATTGCTACTGATAGTGAGTTAACCTAATCACATCAGTGTTTGGCTTTAAGAGGTGTTCAGATCAACGAGTAAAGTGGTGTGTTATATATATATATATATATATATATATATATATATATATATATATATATATATATATATATATACACTATACACTTTAGTATACTTTTATATATCAGCTAAACTTTTGCCAGTTTTAGTAAAAACATTAAACAAAATTAAATCTATTGCATAAAAAAGTAAAGTGCATGATCATTTAAATAGATAAATAAAGGGGAGTGGTATTAAAATGACCAACCATCCTGTTATTTTTTATACAGAGTATAATACCTACAATTCACTAATATCTCTCTTAAATTAAGTAGACTTTTCAGCCCTTCCAAATGCACTGTATTTAAATATTCTGTAGAGCAGTGGTATTAAACTCCACCAAGGGATTACAAATGAGGTGGAAAATACTCCAAAATGAATATAAGTTTGGATCAGAGCTGATAACACTGAAGCATTTTAACATCGAACTACACTGACACGAATTAGTGCTCAAAAAAAGTTTGTCTTCATTGCACATGAAGCCATGAAGCCGGGATGATTGACAGGCGATCAGCTCCTTTTAAATGAACGGACTCTCTCTGGAAGTCCCGCCCCTCGTGTTAGAAATGTTTAGTCTTTTAAACATGTGCTCAAGCAGCATCTTCTCTGCTTCCTGTCAGGTTAAATAATGTTTTGAGTTCATTAATGTGGAAAAATCTGTCAGTGTTCTTGTCTTGGCTAATATTAGACATGTAAAGAGTTAGTAAGTTTTTAAAAAAAATCCTGTTGAGGAAAACGTCTGGTGTATAGAGGTGGAAATTGAACTGGAAAATGCAGCTCTGGTGATGATGTGATGATATTAATGGTTTTTGATATTTAGATTCAGTGCAGGACCAGACATGGGACGTGTTCTTGACCAAACTCCTGTTCAATGCTGCGGAGCTCCTGAGGTAAATCTAAACACATTTCTTATGCTTTTAACTATAACTCTAAATTACATATTTAATTCTCACTGTTAGCTGAGTTTTAGTTAGGTGAAATTGACTGACATTGTTAAATGATGTACTGTGACCCTAAAAGTAGCTGACCTGCGAGTACATTAACTTGTTTTTAATGATAATAAAAGGTTTTGTGTATAAGCTTAATTTGCCCACAGTATATGTGTACATGTGTGTTTGTTCTTGTGTATTCTGCTATGATGGTTGTACATATCCCTTTAGCTGGAAGACAGAGTGAGAGAGCTGGAGAGACTGCTCTGTAAGGCTAACAGAGAATGTAAGCAACGGAGGCAGTTTAACAACATCCTGCAAGCAGAGAACAACCAGATGAAGAAGATTTTCCAACAGAAGGAGATGTTTCTGAAGGTCAGATCTCTTACATTTATGGCATTTGGATTTGCATTGCTTATCCAGAGCAACTTACATTTATCCCATGTTATACAATTGAGCAGTTGAGGGTTAGGGACCTTGCTCAAGGGCTCAATAGTGGCAGCTTGGAAGTGCTGGGAATTGAACTCAAGACTTTGTGATAATCCAACACGTCACCCACTGAATTACTATTACCTCTTACCTTAAACCATGGCTGCTTTTGTGGACTTTGTTTGGAAAAAACTTTGTATTGTGATACAGGGGTGTAAATTTGGTATTCATAGACAAGTCACAAACACTCAGTACTAAAGCTTATCCCAGGAATATTGGGCTTGAATTGTAAATACACCCTGAATGGGAAGGCACCCTGGATAGGATTTGCCTTTTGATACTAAAACTCCTTATAAAGGAAGGTAACTAATAAGGTCATGAATTTGTCTTTGTGTTGATTCTTATCTTTGTCTTGTGGTCCCTTTTATGTGAACCCACTTTTTAGGTTCGTCTCACTACTGATGAATAAGTTTTGTGTGTATGAAAATAAAGCTCACCAGCCGTGTTTGTTGAACTTGTAGGAGTCTCTTTCTGATGCCCAGCTAAAACACCAGAAGGCTCTGGAGTCCATCAGTCAGCTGGAGGAAGAGAAGTCAGAGCTGACAAAACTGGTGAACACACTGTTTTCCAGAGGGCAGGAGCTGGGAGAAGAGCTCTGTCATCTGTCTCACCTTGAGATTGATGAGCTACAGATCGTAAGCAAGAAAAACTTTGCTGAGGATTCTTTTTTTAGGATTAACATATGATAGCTTGCAGCACAACCCAAACTACTGATTCTCAGTAAGAATCATGGTGACATTTTTGTCTTAGTTGCTGCAAACAAGTGCTTTTTACAATCATTCAGCAAAAAGTAAAGAAAAAAATCCCTGCCTCCTGCTCAAACATACTGACTTTGTCAAACCTGATCCAAATCATAAGTAGCTGATGCAGAGGCACCATCGAACATGAAGAAAAAGCAGGATTTATTTCTGAAATCTCTATAGTATGTCAATAAATAAGAAGTATTTATTTTTAGATGTGAGGCAAGCAACATTTAAAGGAAAAACAGTCAGACAAAATTCTCATACAAGTTTAATTACATCACAAGGTTAGTTATATGGACATTTTTATATTTTAGGAGTATGAGCAAAAGCAGGAGGCTCACAGTGCCCAGATGTTGGAAAATGAATTGATGAAGAAAAATTTGATACACGAAGTGCTGAAGGTAAACCTGTCTTGCAAAACCATGACTGCTGATGTGAAGTGTGTGTTTGTTTGTTTAGTTAAATTTGAGTGTCAGTATTGTACTAATTAAACCTGTGTTTGTTGAACTTGTAGGTGTCTCTGGCTGATGCCGAGTTGAAGCACCAGAAGGCTCTGGAGTCCATCCGTCAGCTGGAGGAAGAGAAGTCAGAGCTGACAAAACGGGTGAACACACTGCGGTCCACAGTGCAGGAGCTGGGAGAAGAGCTCTGTCACTCTCACCTTCAGAGTGATGAGCTACAAATCGTAAGCAGGAAAAACTTCTTGCTATCAAGTTTTATTAGGATTTATATTAATGGCTTGCAGCACAACCCAAACTACTGATTCTCAATAAGAGTTCTGGTGACATTTTTCTGTTGGTTGCTACAAACAAATGCTTTTACAATCATTCAGCAAAAAGTAAAGAAAGAAGTTCCTGCATCCTGTAAATGATGCTCAAACATATTGACTTTGTCAAACCTGACCCAAATCATGATAAGTAGTTGATGCAGAGGCGCCATCAGACATAAAGAACAAGCAGGATTTATTTCTGAAATCCTTATAGTATGTCAATGAATGAGAAGTGGGTTTTTTTTTTTTTTAGATCTGAGACAAACAACATTAAGACAAAAGGAAAACAGTAAGACAAAATTCTCATACAGTTTTAATTGCATAACAAGGTTAGTTATATGCACATATTTTTTAAAAATGTTTTAGGAGTTTGAGCAAAAGCAAGAGGCCCACAGTGCCCTGCTGTTGGAATATGAAGAGATGAAGAAGGAGTTGATGCACAAAGAGGAAGTGCTGAAGGTAAGCTCTTTTTGTGTGTCTTCATATATAGTTAAATCTTGGGAAAATGTAGGTTTTCTGTTCCCCAAAACATTAAAAGTGTCTGAGTGTTGGTATAGAAGTAATTAAATCTGTGTTTGTTGAACTTGTAGTTGCCTTTGGCTGATGACGAGTTGAAGCACCAGAAGGCTCTGGAGTCCATCAGTCAGCTGGAGGAAGAGAAGTCAGAGCTGACGAACCTGGTGAAAAAACTGCGTTTCGTAGTGCAGGAGCTGGGAGAAGAGCTCTGTAACTGTCATCTTCAGTTTGATGAGCTACAGATCGTAAGCAAGAAAAGCTTTGCTCTAATGAGTTTTGTTTTAGGATTAATACATGATTCCCAATAAGAGTTCTGGTGACATTTTTAGTTGCTGCAAACAAGTGCTTTTTACAGTCATACAGCTAAAAATGATGATGCATAAACATACTGACTTTGTCAAACCTGACCAAAATCCTGATAAAGAGCTGAAGCAGAGGCGCCATCAGACATAAAGAACAAGCAGGATTTATTTCTGACACCTATAGTATGTCAATAAATTAGAAGCATTTTTAGATGTGAGGCAAGCAACATTAAAAGAAACACAAAAAGACAAAAGTCTCATACACATTTAATTACATCACAAGGTTAGTTATATGCACATTTTTTTGCAATATTTTAGGAATATGAGCAAAAGCAGGAGGCTCACAGTGCCCTGCTGCTGGAAAATGAAGAGATGAAGAAGGAGCTGAAACACAAAGAGGAAGTGCTGAAGGTAAATCTGTCTTCTTGTAAAACCATGACTGCTGTTGTTAGCTCTGTGTGTGTGTGTATGTATGTGTGTGATCTTGTATAGTTAAATTTGAGTGACGGTATAGAATGAATTAAAGCCGTGTACTTGCAGGTATCTCTGGCTGATGCTGAGCTGAAGCACCAGAAGGCTCTGGAGTCCATCAGTCAGCTGGAGGATGAGAAGTCAGAGCTGACAAACCTGGTGAACACACTGCGTTCCACAGTGCAGGAGCTGGGAGAAGAGCTCTGTCACTCTCACCGTCAGAGTGATGAGCTACAAATTGTAAGCAAGAAAAGCTTTGATGAAACAGTCCCTGTTAAAATAATGTTCATGCTGCATGAACCATTGCCCATGATTTTTCCTCATGGCTGTGTTTTAGGAGTGTGAGCGACAGCAACTTGCTCACACCGACCTCCTGTTAGAGTGTAAGCAGACCAAATGAAGAAGAGCATAAAACTGTATGAAGAGGTAATCAGATTTTTTTTCTCACTTAGTAACAACAGCTAGGTAATGTATCACTTATGGGCCTAACAAATAAAAACTACCTCTGGGCATTTCAAACACAAAACATGGATATTGTGAATCAGCAGAATTATCGTTATATTATTTTTCTTCAGATTTAGTCCAAGCAACGGTAAGCAAACAGCAAAGAAAGAGACTGTTGCGGCTGCTTCTTAATAATGAACAGCCCCCCAAATCCGGTCTTCTTGCCTGCCTTAGTCTTCTTGTTTTCTTTGGCTTGCAAGACTGAGTTTACTTACAGTTAGGCCTAGAAATATTTGGACAGTGACACAATCTTCATGATTTGGGCTATGCATGCCACCACATTGGATTTGAAATTAAACAACTGAGATGCAATTGAAGGGCAGACTTTCAGGTTTAATTAGAATGAAACATTGCAACCATTTTAATACAGTGTTACCTCATTTCAGGGGCTCAAAAGTAATTGGACAAATTAATATTACTGTAAATAAAATGCTCATTTTTAATACTTTGTTGGGAATCCTTCAGAGGCAACAACTGCCTGAAGTCTTGAACCCATAGACATCACCAAACGCTGGGTTTCCTCCTTTGTGATGCTTTGCCAGGCCTTTACAGCAGCTGTCTTCAGTTGTTGATTGTTTGTGGGTCTTTCTGCCTTAAGTTTCGTCTTAAGCAAGTGAAATGCCTGCTCGATTGGGTTCAGATCTGGTGATTGACTTGGCCATTGCAGAATGTTCCACTTCTTTGCCTTAAAAACTCCTGGGTTGCTTTTGCAGTATGTTTTGGGGCATTGTCCATCTGTACTGTGAAGTGCCGTCCAATCACCTTTGCAGCATTTGGCTAAATCTGAGCAGAATGTATGCCCATGCCATCACACTGCCTCCACCATGTTTTACAGAGGATGTGGTGTGCTTTGGATCATGAGCTGTTCCACGCCTTCTCCATACTTTCTTTTTCCCATCATTCTGGTACAGGTTGATCTTAGTTTCATCTGTCCAAAGAATGCTGTTCCAGTACTGGGACGGCTTCTTTTAGATGTTTTTTGGCAAAGTCTAGTCTGGCCCTCCTATTTTTGAGGCTGATTAATGGTTTGCACCTTGTGGTGAACCCTGTATTTGCTCTAATGAAGTCTTCTCTTTATGGTAGACTTAAGGCCTGGTCACACTACAAGACTTTAACCGTCGGCAGATCGCTTTGCTGTTCAGACTACATGACTTCACTGTATGTCTTTTTTTGTCCTTGTGGTGTTCACACTACGCGACACTTCATAAATGATCCACAAGAGGGGGTCGCACACCACACGATCTGACAACAACTCTTATCACTCAACGCCATCCCCAAACCACGTTTTGTCACGAAAACACACGCAACAGGTGGATCCGGAAATGACGCGAGACTTTGGGTAGAGGTTTGTTTTGAAAATGGACGTTGTGCAGGAGATAAATGTTAATTTATTAAAATAAATGTTGTGTCCACACTATTTTTGAAGCCATGTTGCTGCTGCTGCTTTTCTTCCGGTGACCTCAACTCTGTTGACTTGCTCTCTCATTGGCTGGAGGTCGTAGCTACAATTGACACCACATGATGTCCAGTCGGCCGACCGTCCCAGATATTTAACATGCTAGATATCTGGATTTTGTCTGTAACGCGTCAGCGAGCCTCTTTGATGCGTCGTTGAGTAGTTCACACATAAAGATTGCCGAGCGCTGATCACCCGCTGATTTTCCCACGATCACAGACTGATCTGTTGGCGAGCTCGTTAATTTGCAAATCGGGCTTAAAATCCTGTAGTGTGAACTAGGCTTTAGATACTGATACACCTACTTCCCACATAGTGTTCTTTACTTCAGTGGATGTTGTGAAGGGGTGTTTCTTCACCATGGAAAGGATCCTATGATCATCCACCACTATTGTCTTCCGTGGACATCCAGGCCTTTTAAAGTTCCTGAGCTCACCAATGCAATATTTTTCTTTTTTCTCAAAAAGTACACTTCTTCCAATTTTAATGTGAATACCCTCAAATTACAGCAGAGTGTCTGCACTTTAAACCCATATTAATTATATAACTGTATTTTGAATATGTTTTGGAAAACAGCTAAAATAACAAAACTTGTCTCAGTGTCTAAATATATATGGACCTAACTGTATACTTAAATGATTTTAATGATTGCATTTTCAAGTCGATTGTAGTTGCTAGTCTATTTTACAAAATGGAAGTGAATATTTGCAGATGGAAACATTAAGCTCTTTTGCCCCATGTCTGTGTTTCAGGAGTTTGAGGAACAGCAGTAGGCTTAGACCACCGTCAAAGTCTGAGCAGATGTATAAGGAGGAGCTAAAACAATAAATTAAATTGTTCACAATTCGTGTTCTGTGTTTTCTTCAAAAATGGGTTCACCTAAGTGCTCCAGGAGAGGAATATAGCCTCCATGGACAACTCCCTGGGATTTCAGAAGCACAAGGGTAGAGACAGTTGAGGCAGCTCTACCTAGCCCTTAAATTCTTCTTTTTATACATCACTGCCACATGTCAGACTTGTGTTTGAACACAAAGGGTCCACTTGGGACTGGATGGTGGCACTTGAATCATCACCTACCCTTGCTGGTCATTAAATTGATAAAAATATATTTCCATAACAGTGGTGGCATTAGGAAATGAAAAACAACCTACTCTTGTATGAGTTTTAAAACTCAAATGCAGTAATCCGTACATTCTTCCAAATGTGAACAGATTCAATGAAAATGCATTTTCTAGGGACTTTTTAATTAGTTGAATTAAATAAAAACTTTATATTTGGCATTGTAGCAGGCATAATGCAGATCACATCATGAAATTCAATACAGTGATGACTGAGGTATATACGTGGTGTATCATATTTGATACACATATTTTCAACACATCTTTACTATAACATACTGTATAAAACATGTACTTTATTGAAGCAACCAATAATTACTCATATTGTTCATACTGAACTATCACTAAAAATATAAATGCTATTATACCATAACCTTTGGAAAAGACTGCCTAAGGCCTGCTATTGACTGCAGAGCATGGATAAATCCCACAAGACAAGTCCCAAATTGTATACGACAGGATTTTTAGGAAAGTATTGATAATGTGAGTGATGCAGAGGAAAACTCTTGTAACAAATAATTGTACTCAGACAAACAATTATTTATATCTGCTCATGGTCTATTTATCAAAGTCTGTTTATCCTCACCACAGTCACTTTTTTCTTGATAATTATTTCTCCGTCTTCTTAAGCTGCGTCACCTGTTCATCATGCGGCAACGAGAAACTAACGCCTTAAAAGGGAGGAACTCCAAGATGGTACTGTGGATGGTCATGGTTCTCTAAGCTGAGAAACTAATTGGGTATTTCTCACAAATTTCATAAAGTTGCTAACTACTATAGATAGGTTGCTGAATTTTATTAGATGTGTTGGAGCAGTACAAACAATATTAAATCGCAAAAAATTATAAACAGTTTCACTGCACACTTCAGAAAAATGGCTGAGGAGCTTGGTGCAGAGATGGAGGCTGACACTATAAAAGAGAAGAGGAGCTTTGACAATACGCAGTCATGTGCCTGGTAAGTTAAAAGTGGAGGAAGTTGTGATTCTTATCCTTACACACCAAGCAAATAACCCACCAAAAGGCAAAAAAAATGGCGTTGTCTCTTCTGACAAACGAACTCTCTTTGAGTGACTTGCAGGACAATATCATCCGAATTCTCTCTGAGAAGATCAACAAGAGATCCGACCAACTTGAAAGAATGGATAAAGAAAATTCTTCCAACATTGAAGCTTTGGGCAAATCTCTTACCTCGGTGCATGATGATGTAATGGTTCTGCAGAAGGAAAACAAAATACTAAAAAATGCGAATGCTCTCCTAGAAAAAGTACATTTACTTGAGTACTGTACTTAAGTACACTTTTTGAGTATCTGTACTTTGCTTGAGTATTATTTTTTCTGGGAACTTGTTACTTTAACTTCACTACATTTGGAAGACAAATATTGTACTTTTTACTCCACTACATTTCTGTCAAGGTCATTGAGTAGAAAGTAGTTACGCTACTCAGAGGAGTAAAGATGATTTTTTTTTTCACTCTTGTAGCGCCACGTGTCGTGAGGTTCAGTGGTTTTCCATCATTTTTTTAAACTTTGATCAATTGGTGGCAAAATGGATGAAGACAGATCATCGGCACAGTGCGCGCATCCACGGCCATACTTAGACAGTACCTTCCAGTTTTTAGAAAAGAGTAAAGATTCTTTTCGTTTTAAATGTTTGCTTTGTTTACTAAAAACAAACCACATCACAGCCTACAAAAACTCTCCATCCAACCTGTGGAAACATATTGAGGTATACTTTTAATTTCTGCTAAAAGCTTGAAATGGATATTGCCTGTGCCATGAAATATGTATGGTAAGGCAAATGGTTTTTTTTTATGTATTTGTTTGCCTAGTTGTCATAGCTTTGCATATACAGCACCAACTCTCTTTGTTACAGCAGTGTTGCGGTCAGGCAGTTATACAGTTAGAGTTGTGTAGCTGGGTTTTACAAAAGTGTCTTAGGAAATACTTTATAGAATTTATCCTGCTAAACATGTTTTGGAAAGATTTAAGCTCAATATTTCGTATACCTGTGAATTTTGTGGTCAGGAAAAAGAAAGTATTTTGCATCTGTTTTTTCAATGTATTTACACAAGATTGTTTTGGAAGGATTTTATATTAATAGAAAACTGGAGTTTATGATAGAAATTTGTAAATTTGATGTGCTGTTTTACACAGAGAATGAAAATTTAAAAGGTAAAGAACAACATATTGTACATTTGTTTATTTTATTAGGAAAATACCATATACTTAAGAAAAAGTGGGCTCAATGTAAACATTTTATAAATAAAAGAAAAAAAAAGAAGCTTAAACCTCAGTAATAATTACTTGGTTTTGTTTATTAAAGTCCGACTTTTTTTTTGAAAGACACAGTACCATGTTATTAGATGACAGTATTTCAGCAGCACGCAGTGTTGTTGTCTTGCCTGCACTCTGCAGCTTTTACATGCTGTTTCATTAATCGCTCATTTAAGTTTCATAGCAAACGAGTGCTAAGTGAAAGATCATAATATTAATCCTTTTTTCTTGTAATAAAATTAGAAATAAAACATTTTCAATCAGGTGTTTCATCTGGTTGAAAGTTGACAACACTTTTGGAGACTTCACTATTCATAGTACAGGGCCCAAAGTGACAGACAGAACTTTCGGTCACATGTTTAATTTGTTTCAGTGTGTAGTTTTCTTTGTGGTATTATTTTTTGATCCACTTCTAAAACATTGAAGCGTGTCGCCTGATTACGGCAGCACCTGACTGAAGAACTGTATTCAAGTAAAGTCAGTTCCAGCACAACAACTGCATCAAGGTCATTAGAGGTCCTTCTAGACAGCTTGTGAACAAGCTAGGAGGACGGAAATCACCACGAGTTTTGTGACCATGTGTGTGGACCTGAGGTTTGTTTGGTTTTTACATCACGCTGCGAGTCGTCATAGTAGCCCGTGCTGTGCATGAGCTTGGCCTCTAACAATTGGCCCTAACGGCTAGCCAACATTAAATAATGGACAGAGATTGAACTCAACTGTACTGTTGTATTGCAGGTTTATACTGTAAACTTTATCTCCATGAAACTAAAGGGGTGTTAAAGGTTTAATAACTGAGAGAAAATTTCTGAGAAAGTGTAGTGTAGCCTTTGTTGTACTAAAAGTGTTTTTTTTTTTGTTTTTGTTTTTTTTATAAAACCATGTAAAACATTTTTCTTTCTTTTTCTTTTCTAACCTTTTTGCAACAATAATTGGTTTTCCCAATTATTAGGTCAGGTCTTCATAATAGTGACAAAGTAAATAAACCTTGTTTTTTTTCTCTCAAGTGGTATCGCTCTATTCATATTATCATTGGGCACACATTCATGTAACTAAATATGTCTAGGTAAAAGTATAGAAAAGGTAAATTACTTACTGCTGGAGGTACTGTGTGTTTTATAGTAAGTAGTAAAAGAGGGAAAAAAACACTCCAGTCAATTCACCATTCTTCTGTCAGGAACCCAGGCTCTGGTTACATTAAAAAATGACCCATAGTGTCAAAACGGGGTACATTTTTGGAGGCACTGCTGGGATAGTTTTTCTCTTTTTTTCCCACATCTTCTAGTTTTGTTTTTCTCTTTTTCTAGGTTAGCAGTGGATTTATTTTGCCCAAATACTAGAAGCTTGCCTTTATTTTTTTCACAATGTGGATCTCTCGCATACTTTTCAGTGGACTAGGGAGGACAGTGTTAGCTTGTCACGCGCCCATTGTTGAAGCCCGTCTGTCCAGGAGAAGACGAGTATGAAATCTGGATGGAGCAGGCAGCTCATGGTAAATGAGTGGCAACGCACTGAAGCTGTAAAGTTCGCTTACCAGGAAAGTAGAGAGTAACTTTCAGTTTTCTTATACCGTCTAGATAAACTTCTTCATAGAGTTTTCTTGAAGGGTGGAATTGATGCAGTCGGCATAAATAAACCTAGGAGGGAGCAGCTTGTATAGGGAGCTCTTACCAATGACATGGTTGCTTTTGTGGATAAGAATTACCCATACATTGAGGGATCCCCCTTCTTTCTCACAATTGATAAAGGAAATGAGAGAAGAGGAACATTGGGTAACTGCATCAGAATGTTAAAGCTTCTGTGACTTCTGCCCCTGACCGTCCCCTGCAGAAGATGCCTAGTCAGAAACAAGAAATTATGACTCGAGAGAATCCCCACAAGCCAAAAACTTCCAAATTACCTTTGCCTGGTGTCTTTTACTACAGCTGTGGTGAAGATGGTCATAAGTTGGAATGTGAAGCGCCTGAGGATCTCAGGAAAATAAATCAGAAGCTGATGAAAAGTCACTGCCTACAGGGAAATGGGGCACAGTGAAGGAACGGCACAGAGCTCCGGATGATACACTTTCCACTTATGGTTCATTTTCGCTTGATGCGCTTGATGATGGTTCTCAGGTCACTCTGTTGTATCACAGCTTTTATGATACGAAGCACCTTCCTCTTCAGCCGGTGGAAAATCTTGAGATTTGGGCTCTTAGCACGCACAAATATCCGTAAGATGTGTATTATCTCACAAACTTGAGTTTACTGAAAGTGTGGCTGGAGTTCATCAGGTGTTTGACATGCTCACAATTGTATATCCAGACCCTATGTCTAGGGAAGGGATAGCTGTTTTGGTAGGGACCAACACTAGCTTAGTGAGAAGGCTGTCTTGTCGCAAACAGGCTGGGGAGATGTTCTTAAACATGTTGACCATACATTCTGTGAATCGAGAGGCTTTTGAGACAATTCAACAAACAGATGTGTCACACAGTGATTCCAAAAATATGGAACGGTTTAGTTCGTGAAGAATACTCCTGTCTTGAAGCCAGGTCAGGTTATGCAACTTCCAGGTCTACCTAAGTTCCAGTATCAGATGAGTGAGTCGTTGTTGTTAGTAGATAGAGTGGACGTTGATGATGCATTTACTGCCAATTTACAGGCAGTGGTGTAAAGTAACAAATTACAAATACTCTCGTTATGGTAACTAATTCGTTTTTCTCAGGAATTGTACTTTATTAACTAGTTTAAAAACAGTGCAGTTTTACTTTTACCTGAGTACATTTATACTGCTGTACCAGTACTTTTACTGCCCTATTTTTCCTCAACCTGCCATCGCTACTTTGTATGTTTATTTTTTCCTGTCAACGGTGATTGGCTAAGCAGAATAATCAGTCCCATGATTCCCGTTCATAGAAAACTTGCATCAGACAGACTGATAGACTGAGATTGATCATGGAGGAGGAGGATGGAGAAAGTGTGGTGGATGTTTCAACATGCAACAGCTCAAATACAGCACTTCAGCATCCTTGGCCACACCTAAAGGTGCTTTTTGCAGTGAAGGCAAAGAAGGGCAATTGTGTCATCATGTCATGTCAGCTTTGCCTGCCTGGACCAGCTGAGATATCTGTGATCAAGAGTTCAACACAACATATTCAAGTTTTGAATATCTGCTAAGTGTCATATCTTGAATATGTTAAATATGTTAAATAAAAGTCAAAAGATGAAGTAACTTTTACCGAACAATGACGTTTTTGATGACATGATCAAATGGCGACCAGCGTGAGAGGTGCAAACATGTCTGCAGTGTAGAAGCATTAAAAGTGTCAGAAGATGAAAAAATCATCACAAGCAGTGACTGAGAGACTAAATCGATTGCACATCATTGATGAGAAGAGGGAGGGGGGATGGTGATGTTGCTGGTTACTGTATTATGACTGAAATCGCGAAATGGCCTTAAACAATTAGGAACTGCAGAATGTTAGGTTTTCGAACACATGCACAAATTGCATGTATTCTATCAGAGCTGCATGAGCTCGAGGTGCCATCTGCTGCACACCCCTAGCTTGTTAGCCAGGGTTCAAAGTGCAATAAGTGTTAAAGGCAGGAAAGGTGATTTTGGTTCAAAAACTTTTTTGTTATGGTGGTTGAAAGTCTCTAAACATCCCAATAGCAATCACTAAGTTAAGTGGTCGAAATTTTTATATGTATTTACATCACCTGTGTGCGGTCCGAGGATGACGATAGGCCGTCTTGCCTACCTGTTACAATATGTATTTGCATACATGATACATCATCAGTGCATTGCATTCCAGCAAGAATGAAAGATGTTATTAGTGTAATATTCTGTGCTTTGTATTGTAATGAAATCATGTTTTTAAACCATGCTTATTTTTTTCAATGATGCAAGCAAAGGTTTTTATCAGTGGCTCCAGATTTTTACATTTTTACAGAAAAAACATCCTTAAAAATTAAAGCAGTACAATGAATCTAATCCATACAATGCAACCTAGCTGTGCAGTTATGTCCAGACCAAGTGTGAAGCTGAGAATTGAGGAAGCAGCTGCAAAGATTTTTTTTAAAAATCACAGCTGAATTGGCAAAAGTCAGCTATACAGGTACCACTACTGATTGTTGGACAGCACAACAAAGGAGTTACATCAGTGTAACGTTCACATTCACTATTTTGACTATAATTACGATTAGATTAATAATATCCAGTCCAGAAATTGTTGATTCACTTTCAGTTCAGAACAAAAAGAAATCACGCAAAAAGTAGAACAATTACAGAAGAAGCCTTTTGTAGAAAGTGCACAAGGTTAAATGTTAAGGGGTAAAGCACCACAGATGACATCAGAGAAACAGACAACAATGATCTTCTGTATATTCTTTAAAGTTCAAACCACCCAAATGTTTTTACAGCTGCATTACGATAAACATCTTTGCACAGATCTACTTCTATAAGGTCGTATCAACTATATAATGTAAGTTCATTATCGGTGAAAAAACTCCGTTCCACAGTGCAGGAGCTGGGAGAAGAGCTCTCTCACTCTCACCTTCAGAGTGATGAGCTACAGATTGTAAGCAAGAAAAGCTTTGCTCTAAGTTTTGTTTTAGGATTAATACATGATGGCTTGCAGCACTGATTCTCAATAAGTGTTCTGGTAACATTTTTGTGTTAGTTGCCGCAAACAAGTGCTCTTTACAATCATAGAGCAAAAAATAAAGAATGAAATTCCTGCATCCTGTAAATGATGATGCTCCAACATATTGACTTTGTCAAACCTGACCCAAATCATGATAAGTAGTTGATGCAGAGGGGCCATCAGACATAAAGAACAAGCAAGATTTATTTCTGAAATCTCTATAGTATGTCAATGTTTGAGAAGCATTTTTTTTGGCTGTGAGGCAAGCAACATTGCAGGAAAAACAATAAGACAAAAGTCTGATACAGGTTTAATTACATCACAAAGTTAGTTATATGGAGATTTTTTAAAAATGTTTTAGGAGTTTGAGCAAAAGCAAGAGGCTCACAACACCCTGCTGTGGGAATTTGAAGAGATGAAGGAGGAGTTGACACTCAAAGAGGAAGTGTTGAAGGTAAATATCTTGTGAAACCATGACTGCTTTTGTAGGTTCTTTATGTGTCTTTATATATAGTTAAATCTTGGGAAAAATTAGTTTTATTGTTCCCCAAAACAATTAAAGTATCTGAGATTCAGTGTTGTAGTAAACAAAGCTGGTTTTGTTGAACTTGTAGGTGTCTCTGGCTGAAGTGGAGTTAAATCACCAGAAGGCTCTGGAGTCCATCAGTCAGCTGGAGGATGAGAAGTCAGAGCTGACGAACCTGGTGAAAAAACTGCGGTCCACAGTGCAGGAGCTGGGAGAAGAGCTGTATCACTCTCACCTTCAGAGTGATGAGTTTGAGGAACAGCAGTAGGCTCACACCGCCATCAAAGTTTGAGCAAATGTACAGAAAGGATCTAAAACAATAAATGAAATTGTTCACTCTTTTTTATTGTCATGTGTGTCCTTCTGTGTTTTCTTGTGCTACAGTAGAGGGATTTAGCCTCCATGGACATGGACATTCTTTTTCTACAACACTGCCACATGCCAGGCTGTTTGAACACAAAGGGTCCACTTGGTGCAGTAATGCAGCAATCTTAACATTCTTCCAAATGTGAACAGATGTAAAATATCTCCTCTAATATGGAATCAAATAAAATGCTCTTTCTAGGGACATTTTCATTTTTGAATTAGTTGAATTAAATAATAAAAAACTTTGTATTGGGCATTGTGGCAGGCATAATGCAGATTACATCATGAAATTCAATACAGTGATGACTGAGGTATATATATGTGCTGTATCACATTTGATAAGCATATTTTCAACACAATTTTACTAAACATACTGTATAAAACATGATGTACTTTATTGAAGCAACCAATAATTACTCATATTGTTCATACTGAACTATCACTAAAATTATAAATGCTATTATACCATAAACCCATAGTAAACACGGTGTTGTTTACTATGTTGTCTTTCAGATATTTCTGTGTAAAACATTTTGAAAACCATTCATCATTTTCCTTCCACTTCATAATTATGTGCCACTTTGTGTTGAGTTCTTATCTTAAGTCCTGTCTCTCTGATAAAGTATGGACAAGAAATTACCTGGTTACTTTCACCTTAGCAGTTATTATAACCCCATAGTAACAGCAGTTATTATAGTAACCCCATAAAATGTAGTATTTTTTCAGCAAACTGAGCCAACTTAAGAAAAGGGCTTATGGCTAAGTCTGTTTTTGACTAGAGTCATGTCTCAGATGGCACTCCACATGGGTTTGAACAGCCGAGTGCTGAGGGAGGGAACGTCTCCGTCTCCGGCCGTAGCCACAGGGACTGATCTTGTGTAGTGGAGCGTTATTCATCCTGTTACTGAGCTGGCTGATGCGGTAGGCCAGATCATGTACTGAGCAGGTGAGCAGGTTACAACCTCTTTTCCCCCTTCTGTTTGGCTTATCACTGGGAAAAGAAAAGTCAGAAAGTAAAGGAAATGATTCTATATCGTGCTCTCCCAGAACATTCAAAATTTTAATCCACTGAGCCTGCTCCATTTTCATATAGTGTATTGTGGCATGTGTATCTTGCAGTGGAGTTACACAGCTGTTTGAATGCTTGTGTTGTACAGCTGATGAAAAACTGAATCAGCAAAGCTTTGTAATATATTTTTATTGTGTGGAGTGTGGAGCTATTTTTTATTGTTGATTTACCTCATCACTCACTTAATATCATATCTCATACTGCTGATTACTCTTATGCAATTCATGCACAACTTCAGAAAGCTTGTGTGAAATGTTGCTGATAAATCATCACTGTGACAAAGTAGGTAATTATTGTGAACTAAATAGCTACAATGAAGTTCATTCATGTCGTAAAGTGATGACTTATTTTACGCTTTTTTTGTTGAAAATCTGATATTCTTTGAATGTAAAATTGTTGCTGTGCTATGACCCTATTTTGTGTGCCAAAATCCAGACATGCTACTAGGGGAGAAAGGAATCCTACCTGCTCTGTGATATAGGTGTCCTCATATTCCTGTTCTCTTGCTGAGCGAGGTGTTCTACTGAATCTTCTAATCTCCTTTTAAGCACGTACAGATCCCTCTTCTGCAGTGCCATATTCAGTCTGGCACACAAACACCAGCAGAAACTTACCGGCATCAGAATTGCAAATTTGTAATTTCGAAAGGTGAGACAGATTAAAAAAGTGATGGTGTTTAGACATACTTCTTTTCTCTGTCAGATTTAGAAAGAGGTGTTGCACTTATAGCACAAGACACGAAAGCAGCCAGCGAACACCAAATCAGAATTCTCTGAGAGACTCTCTTCATTTTTTATTTTTGACCTGCAGAAAGAGTTCAGGTTATTGTGGTAGTTTATGAATCACAAAATAATGCATTTCTGTAAAAATTGAACAGTTTCCAAGATATAAAAGATGAAGTCAATGTCTTTGACATGATGATGAATGCTGGATGTCTTTCCAACTCAAACCCATTTAGGCTTGACCTTTAAGGAAAAGCCAAAACATTCAACTGATGATAATCATGTCTGATTAGCATTGCAAGAAACGTACCTGAGAATGAAGCTTTGTTCTTGAGCAAAAATTAAGAAATGTACTCCTGACTTCTCAACGCTCATTGGTTGGTCTAGAGAAATAGGAATACCTAAATAATGTGTGTGTGTGTGTGTGTATTAAAAAATGATACAGCTGTGACACTAGTCTAAAAGGCAAATCAGGGAGCCTTTTATACTTTACAGAGAGTGGGAGGAGGCGGGTGACAATCAGCCAAATCCTCAACCTTACATGTGCAGACATAAGAATGATTTCCCAGCATCATTAACAATAAATACAAAAAAATACAAGAAATATCTCAAGAAATATGTTATAATACATATTTATAGTATGTTTTCTTCTATACAGTAAACACATCATAATGTTTGTGGCTACTGTAATATTCCAGATGTACTCTAGATACCTAAATGCTAATATTTCATAAATCCTTAATATTCATACGCTGGTTATCTTACAGTTGGAAATTGGAATAATGACTTATCACCTGCAGTTCAGCTTCCTAGATAATTTAGTGTAATGTGGTTTTATCCAGAAAAACAATTGGACATACTGTTCTTGCTGTTATGTGTATTAAAGGTATGACATAATTATTTTATTTTCCTTGGTCTCTAACCAACTTATTAATGTAATTGTTTTGCACTGACTTTCAATAGGTGTTTGGTTATTCTTAAAAAGCTGTCATATTCTGTAAGTGTCTTTTCTATTGTAATATTTATGTAATACACAGACTTCTCAGTTCATTTAAAGAGAATGTCATGGTTCAGAATATTATTTATATAAAATAAAATTTATTATGCTATGCTTTGACTTTGACTGCACTGTTATTTTAGGACACGTGCTTCCAGTAAGAGTTCTTGTGATGCTTGTTATTGCTCACAAGCTTTCAGCCTAGTGTTTAGATGCAGTGTTCCAGTACACTGGCTTTAGTGACCTCTTCTGTCACATTGTAGTGGAATTGCAAATATGCCTGACTATGGTGGTGACTATGGTAACATCACGTTAGGCACCTCACGAGTCCCTGGAAATACCGCAATCAACTGATCAAATGGTTTGTACGTGCTGAGAGTGTTGCTTGATGCTCTGAGGCATTACACAACATCCATAAATGATTTTTAAACAACCTCCAAAATGACTTTTCACATTAAGGTACATAAACTGAAAATCGTTTCTCATTACACTGGATCCTTTCAAGAGGCATCTCTGAAGACATATATTACATTCCTTTCAGCAATAATCAGGCAGTTGCTGGTTGAATTATGTGGCCTGCTGTGGCCAGGCTCACTTCGTAGCAGCTGAGAGTGTAATGTGCAGAGGCTTATGTGTAAACAGTGTCAATACTCACCATGTTTCTCTGTGAATAAGGTAATAAATGACTTTTTTTTGATGTAGCGTTAGAACATGTGACAGGTAGAATTCACTTGTGCTTGTGCTCTGATTTAGCATGATTGAATGATAGTGGTCAAGGATAAAAGCCAAGATCATTGTAACAAGTAAGCAAGCACTACGCTTCCATTCATACATTAGTCATTTCCCTGTTATTAGCATCATCGTTATTCTAAAGAATGTTGTTTGTAAAATGGCATCTTATTACATGATTAACATCAACAGGATGTGAGCGTTTTTGAAAAATATGAAGAGTTGACTGTAAAGTCGATAAAGTTTGTGTTCATTGTGAAGGAATTCATCCATGAGGCATCCACACACAAATTCTGAAACCATTTCATTCAGGCTAATTCATTGCAAACGTTTATCTAGCTGATAATGATTAATGATATTTGCATTCCATTAAGATTTCGTAAAATTCCATTAAAATCTTGTTTACTCCATTGTTATTGTGCTCCCTGAACTTTTACTGTTATTACCTGCACGTTCAGTGACGTACATCACTTTCCTTCTGTAATGTTCGCACATTGTGCTACATGTAACATTGCACATCATATTTTATTATTTCTTTTTATTCCGATTCATTCATTTTTCTAAACCTATTTTCTTAAACTTAATTTGTTTATGTGCAAACTCTATGAAGGAGTAGGCCATGTTTTTATTTCACAGCAAGTATAACTGTGTACTTGACTAATAAAATCTTGAATCTTGAATCTAGCTATTTAGAGTGTTTGTTGTAATGGTATTTACAAAAAAAACAAAACAAAAACAAAAAACAGATAGCCTGTGAAAGCAGACTGCTTGCACTAGAAAGGATATGAAAAAGGATATGTGCTGAAATTTTATGCA
This sequence comes from Hemibagrus wyckioides, assembly GCF_019097595.1. Classification (NCBI taxonomy): domain Eukaryota; kingdom Metazoa; phylum Chordata; class Actinopteri; order Siluriformes; family Bagridae; genus Hemibagrus; species Hemibagrus wyckioides. The sequence goes on from NC_080713.1 coordinate 21,200,701, forward strand.
TGAAATGTCAAGCCAGGATTCTAGGAAATATGAATAAGACTCCCTGCAACCTCGCTTCACTTAGCCTTTATTTCTGCTTTGGGGAAGTGGCCACTGCTACTGATGCCCTAGTCTGATTAAACAAGGCAAATATAAAGGCAGTCAAGATGATTTATTTATGATTTGATGGTTTAGTCCCGGATTTCTCTGTCACTGTTTACAGTAATAGCAACAGCAACTGCAGCATTGCAGGAGTGGGTGGATTTTATGAATTTTTTGTCCATACATATAAGAAATCACAATGTGGCATACTATACCTGTCAACTATTTTATAAACATTCACACTGGAAAATTAGACTTTAGGATAGGATTTCTCAACTATTTTTGTCTGCTTGAGTTTATTAAAATTATTGGACAAATTTACATTATTTGTGTTGCTTAGAGAAATAAGAATAGAAAAAGAGTGCATGGATAAATTTAAGTACAGTAATCAGCTGTATTCCTAAATCTATTAGCACAAACTTGGAGTGAAACACAATGCCATCATCTGTATCTGTTTAATTCCAATAATATTCATATCTGTTTTTGGATTTGGATTTAAAAGAGAGGTGGCATGACATTTACAGAAATGTTTATATATATATATATATATATATATATATATACACTACCAGTCAAAAGTTTGGACACACCTTCTAATTCCATGGTCTTTCCTGATGTTTATTTCTTTCTACATTGTAAAACAATGCTGAAGGCGGCCGAAATACACAATAATCTCGTTTGAACAGTTGATATTGAGATATCTTTAGATATTGATGCTCTGATGCTGTAAAGCCTTCATAACGGCTCTAATCTGAGGTGCTGTTAATTGGTGATTTCTGAGGCTGGTAACTCTAAATGAACTTCTCCTCTGCAGCAGAGGTAAGTTTTGGTCTTGCTTTACTGGGATGGTCTTCATGTGAGCCAGTTTCATCATGGTGCTTGATGGGTTTTGCAAATGCACTTGACAATACTGTTCTTGCAAGAACTATTCCAGAACACCTGACCTTCGTGTCTTAAAATAACAACTGACTGTTTTTTGTTGTCATTACATATGGATTACTTAAGTCCATGTGTGTTATTTCATAGTTTTGAAATCTCCAGTATTGTTCTAGAATGTAGAAAATAAATCCCTAAACAAAAAACATTGAATTAAAAGGTGTGTCCAAACGTTTGACTGGTAGTGTATGTTAACCCTAACACTGTGCCCTGGAAAACATTGAAAATAAAAACATTTTTTAATTCACAAAAAAATGCATTTTGCAGAATTAGACGTCCATCCTGTTTCTGGAGAGCTTTTTGTCTTCTATTTAATGTAACTGTCAGGGTTATGGACTTGTTTTGGCCACAAGGGGCTCTCATTGTGCCCCTTTTTTTAAGCTTCCTGTCGTTTAATCAGTTGTTATTCTCACCAATGACCAGGTTCCTGTGAGGGTGTTTTAGCCTGCTGTTTCCTTTTCTGTTTTCTTTGCATGTTGTGCTGATTTTTGTGAAGATTCTTTTCTTCAGCTTTTGTGTTGAATATTCGTGAAGCCTGTTTTCTTTGATTTTTTTTTGTGTTGGTTTTTGTGAAGCCTCATTTTTCTTCTTTAGCTTTTGGATGACTTTTAAATAGACTCCTTGTAATCGTTTATTTATGCTGCCACTTGGGGCTGGTTTGTGTCCCATTATACACAAACTAGCCCCAGTTCATTTTCTTTGTTACAGCTACAGTACCACTTTAGCCATTTTTCTGGATTCAATTTTTTTTTTTTTTTTTGGGATCCGTTAATGAGACATTTAAGCTTATTTCCTGCCTGTTCTCATTTTCTCCACATTCCCCTGTAACAGTAACAGTGGCGGAATAAGTAAACCAATTATGTTTTAAAAAATCTACCTCTTTCTCAAATCAATAAACTTTTGTTTAGAGTACAGTACAACAGCCATCAAATACTATATGCTACAACAGCTTAATATTGGAAGAGAAATTCCCTGACAGTTTGTATTCACCAAAAAAAAAACCTTTCATAAATGGTTATGGTTATTTGTCATATAATCATGAAAATATTTGTTTATCAAAATTTGATGATTCCCAGAACAATCCCACCACAAATAACAAAGGGAAATCAAATGATAAAGTTGTGGAAATGTTCTGGCTTTTTTGGGATACTATAGCACAGCATATTTGCTTGAGCAGCCTTCCCTACTGACAGAACTGATGATTTAGCAAATGTCACTCCTTCTGAACAATCAGATTCCATCATATAACAGCCTGATTTAATCCACCTGTCAGCAGTGGGTATGGCTAGAATTACCAAACCCACTTCTCATACCTCATACCACTGTCCATGCAGTCCATGTCCACAGGATGGCATCCATTTTCTTCAAAACATCTCTTTGTCCAGTCCTGAGACCTTTCAGACTGATTGCATCATCCATTCTACTTTTTGGCACAAATTTGCTTTTCTCTGCCAGATCTTTCAACACCAAACATAAATTAACACCACAGAGATTATTGTGAAGGGGGAAAAAAAGAGCAAGTTCTACATGTGTTCATCTAAGAATATAGTTTGAAGTCTGCCAGCTCATTAGCCATTACAAGAGCAATTTATTCAGAATTATTTTCAAAGTAAAACGATATCACATATCCAAACATTTAAGCCTAATATACTCTATCATCCATGGCATGTTTTATTGATCTTTGCTCATTTTCATGAAGGGAAATGCCAAGAATTCTGAAAGTGACTGTAGTTTGATACCTTAAGATGGTCAATTTACATAAAATTACTTTGTCTAGTCAATTGACTGCCAGTCAATATGACACTATGGTCTACACAATCTTCTGACTCAGTGAAAACACACTAAAACTGTGCTGGACACACGCACACACACACTCACACACACACATACACACACACACACACACACACAACACACACACACAAAAACTGAGAACTGTGTCCCCAACAGAGATCTGAACTGTGCTGGACACAGACACACACACACAACTAAGAACTGCTCTAAACAGAGAACTGTACTGTGCTGGACACACACACACACACACACAAATTGTCCTGTTTGCACGCATATGTCACTTTACATTACACTTTACACTTTATATTGATGCTGTTTACATGTTAACTTTTTGCACAGAATATTTGCACTCACTGACAACACTTTTCTTTTGCACAGAGTCGGTCTATATGTTGTTTATCTGCACTGTCTTGTCTTGTCATCCTGTGCACATCTGTTGCATGTCTAGTTTTTTACTAAAGATTGCACCTTAAGTATCTCTATGGTTAGCTCTATGTTTGTCTGCATCACCTGTACTTTGTCTTTGTTATGTGTAGCACTTTTGGCCTAGGAGGAACGTTGTTTCATTTCACTGTCTACTGCATCAGCTATATATGGTTGAAGTGACAATAAACCTTCTTTGACTTTGACTTAAAATCAGTGTATATGTACTGTGTAATATCACGATATACTGTATATGAGACCCACTGAATACTCTCATAGATCTTTCGGACTCTGAATGTTAAAGCTACTTCATGCCTGTGTTCATTGACATTTATGGTTATTTCTTCATCTAAGGAACAGAAGATATTTTCTATATACAAAGCAATTGTGACATCTGTGATTAATAAGGGATGTTATTGGACAATACATGATAAATGTTTGCTGAAATATCTGGCAGTTCTAAAGTTAAAAGACTCTGTTGTGTGTACTTGTGTACAGTGTAAAAGCCGATGAGAAGTAAACCACAAGTTACACCCAAAACATCAAAAATCATTTAAGTAAGGAATAAAGAACATCAGGGTATTATATTGTTATAAAGGACATTATCAATGACTGGGTGGTGTATATATTTTTAAAATATTTATTTCTAATTTTTTTATCCATTTATTGTGATATTTAATATGTCCCTTTTATAGTGATATTTAATATTGTGTGAAATCTTTCACACTGTTTAGTTTATTCCCAATTATGTCATAACAGCTATGAACCATAATTTCCTCACCCTTAATTTTCTCTATCTAGAAGTTAATCTTCCTGAGAAACCTGAAAGCCCTTCCTATGAAAGATTTGACTGTTATAAAGTGTTCACACAGGTAAAACTTCCAAAACGTTTCCTCATAGCAAGTTTCATCATATCAATAATTACTTCCACACCTTTTTTTAATTATTATTATTATTTGTTTTGTTTGTTTGTTTATGTGATGCTCACACACCCCTGTGTTAGCTGTTACCATACAAACATTAACGCATTAAAACAAGCACATCCATGCTGTTATAGAAAACTGATCAACACCAAGCAGAATTGAGAATTTGATAATAGTGCAGTAAAACACAGAGAATTATGCAGTAAATCAGTATACTGAAAAAAGCTTCAAATTTAATTGAACAAAGTACGTAAAATTCTCTGGAAGTGTTCAAGGCAATCCAAAAAAGGTGTATTACGTTAGCTTTTCCCACTGGGACTTTCAGGTATATTGAGATTACATTAAAGAGGAGGAGCCTGATGAAAAGGTGGGACTTTCTGTTGATGTTACAGGAAGCAGAGAGAAAGAGTCAGAGTCAGACACTAGCTGGCACCAGTTCCAGACAGGTCTTCATAAAGACAAGCGGAAGAAAAATTGCATTAGATGCATTAGGTGTGTGTGAGATGAGTGTGTGAGAAGAAGCTGAAGATGGCGTTGAGTAAGGACCAGTGAGTACCATTTTGTTGCTGCATCATAGTGTAGTATATTAAGAGATATGAAGCTACTATATAACTAGAGATACTTATACATTTTCATTTAAATGTGGTTGCTGAGTAAATATGATGATATTCTTTAGGCTGAATTGCAATATATGTGTCTTAGTACGTTTGTCTTTACTGTCTTTACAGTATCTGTGGCAGATTATACAGCAGCTCAGCAGTGAAAAAGCAAACAAATCCCTAGCTATTAATATTGCTTACATATTATTGTGATAAGAAGTCACAAAATAAGTGTGAACTACCGAACTCATTACAAAACTCTACACAAAATAGGCAGAAAGTGTTTACTGCTGTAACTTTTACACATTTTTGTGCTCAGAAAAACACAGTATGTTCATCACTGATTAGCATCTCTTTTCTAATGTTTTTTTGTCCTGTTATCATACCAAACCATTTCATCCCTTTTATTCCAAATTCTTAGCTAAAGTCTGTGTTCCATTTCACCATCATCACCACCACCAGTGCAGATTGTGTGACTGGTATTTGGGTCATATTTCGCCTCTTTACAGTGACGTGGTGCTTTAAGAAGCATGGAGGAGTGCTGAAAGGCTGAGTGTTTTGTGTTCTGTGCTGAATGAGAAGCTGCATTGCAGAGACGAATACAACACAGCAAAACACACTCTCTCACACACACACAGAAACACAATGAAAACAAGACCTGGATGATCTCTAAGAAAGGTGAGAGGATCAGAGGGACCGGACGTCAAAGGTAAGATTTGCTGTCTGTTTCAGAATATTTAAATAGTGAAGCTGTTTTGCAAACAGTGGAAGTGAGAATATGCCTAATCAGCATTTTGATTCTGATGACTGCAACAGCGGAGTGTGTGTGTGTGAGTTGAGAATGAGTGTGAATCTTAATGGCACACTGTTACAAAGGTGACCTTGTTACTGTACTTCGATTTGCTGACAGCAGTACACACAGATCACAATTCCAGTTACCTCGTGCAGCTATAGAAACCCTCATCCCCTCTTGTGTGTGTCTCAGAAGACAGTAGGATATTGTGCAGACCCATGCTGATGAGTGGGAGTGATGTAGTTGCTCATGTGAAGGGCGCGTGATGAATATAAATGACCAATACCAAAAAACAGATCTTTCCAGACCTCTACAGAAACACTGTAGTTATGGAGCTGGCCCTTGAGATAAGATATCAGTGACTTAAACTATTCTCTTTGAATTGAGTGATGTATATAACATCTGTTTCTAGACTTTAAAGTGTTAGGATGGATGGGTTGAGTGAAGGATTCAATGATAGACTAACTCTCTGCTGTGATATACACTAAAACTGAACATCAGCTGTTGGGAAATTGCTTGAGGCTAACATTAGCACAGAAGCAGAGACCATGCCTTGGCTTTATATGTGTAACAGCTGCCTTGTAATACCCTGAGAATGAAGCCACTGTGGTCCAGGGTATTCACTACGGCATTACATAATATGCAGATAAGTCCATCTGTGATGCATTAGGCCTGGGATACATTGGTGACAGATCAGTCATTAGTCAAGTCTTTGTTTCATTCGTTCAAGAGTGTAATAACGGTGTATATGTGGCATAGATTCAGTATACAGTATGTGGCTGTAAACAGGTGAGATGAGGACATGAGCACAACACACACACACACACACAAATGATATGATATGACAGCCTTGAGCAAATTAATGTTCAGAATTTTTTCAATTGTGTGCAGGCCTCAGCATGCTTGGCTAGAAAAGTGTGTGTTTGTGTGTCTGTGTGAAGGTATTAAACCTATTGTTGGGAATACAGGTATCAATGATGATATGAATACTTGCAATGTAAGTGCCAATTTCGACACTGTAGGTAGGTTTGATTGGTTACCATGGAGACAATGTCTTTATAAATAATAATAATAATAATAATAATAATAATAATAATAATAATAATAATAATAATAATAATAATAATAATAATAATTAGTAGTAGTAGTAGTAGTAGTAGTAGTGTTTTTTTTCTTACTTTCTTTTACAAATAAAGGCCAACATTTTTCATACTTGTGTTGTCTCATGTTATTCTATTGTTCCCATTACTACTCTGTCATTGTTCCTAATTGTCTGGGTGTTTTCCGAGACAGAGAGCACATGGCACATGGGTGGGAGGAGTGTGCTAATCGAGGACTCTCATTGGTTACCCGACGTGAGCGTATGTCCTCAAGGTCTGTGCCATTAGCAAATCACCCAGATCATTTATTGTTGTGACATGCCCTGAAAAGAAGAAAAGTGTTAGACAGATATTGAATCTAGTCGTTGTCATTTTCCTTTTATGAGCTTTAATGTGGGTGTGGAATAATAACCAAAGGTCATGCTTTGAGCCTGGATTCTATTATTGAATTTGGGGCCACCATGACACTGCTTAATGTTCTAGGATGAATTATATTATCCAAATGTTCTTTGCTTGCTTCCACAAGCCGTGCTGACGTGGACGATTCACATCTCAGCCTTGTATTCTTATGTACCAGACAGATTTACTGCTTTGCCACATCTTTCTTCGACTCCATCTCCAAAACCCCCCGTTTACAGCTCTGTGGCTGCCTTTCTCAGAGCCTCTGGGCCACTTAGCATTCCACGAGGCTGCTGGTTTTTTTGTCTGAGGAGCCGTGCGGGGTGCCACTGCATGTCACATATCCCACACACGCTATTCTGGTGCGCCTTTTGTCTGCATTGAGTGATTTGGGCTGGCCTTGTGCCAGGACTACATGGCTGGTTTTATTTGTTCAAAGTCAAAGCTGTATGCTTGAAGAAGACATTCCATGCATATAGTCAGGCAGGGTTTGTATTTGTTCTGAATTCTGTATGGACATGCCATTTCTGAAGGTTTAGTGTAATAATAGAAAGCCCTAACAGGAATGTGTAGCCATATGGTTCTAATCATTGGTTATATACAGATGGTACATTGGATTATGTAATAGTTGGATTAACTAGAGAAATGTGACTAGTAGTTTCAAGTCATGCTTACTGTTACAAATGCCCATTTGGCTGATGCTTTTTACCAATTGGGGATACAATTGAACAGATGAAAAGGAAGTGTTTTGCTCAGGAGCTCAACCATGGCAGCTGGGAAATACTGGGATTTGAACTCACAACTATCCCTTTAAAGCCTTAACCACTTGTTCAGAATTATAGCTTAACACAAGGAGACGGCTGAATAAACCCTGGACCACACCACATGGGAGGCCATATCTGTTAAGGATATTGGACAAGATACACATTGAGAAACATCATCATAGCTGCTGTGCGACTTGTGTTGCTTCACTTTGTTGTGATACTCTTTTTCCTCAGAACAAATCTGAGAGGAAGGATAACATCTGTAAGACTAATTTGAATTCTATAAACATAAAAGTTCATTTCAATGCTAGATAGAGCTCAGCTCTGTCAGTTAAATGTTTTGGCAATTCGGCAGCATTTAAATGATCTGAAGAATCAGGGCCAAGATTTAAAGAGTCTTAGTTGAGCAAAAGTGTCAAGCCTGAGAGGAAAGCTGTCCATCTTTCAACTCTCTCTCTTTCTCTCTCTGTCTGCATGAGTGTACTATTCTACTTTAATCCTCAGTCTCGGCTCAGGCCCAACACGGAGGCAGAGGGAGATTACAGGGGTTACAGAGTGTTGCATTGAACACACAAGGCCCAAATGCAGTACACTGAAACTCTCACTTTTTTTTTCTTTTTCGCTCTCTCTCACTTTCTATCTGGCTTGACTAAGCATCCATAGCATTTGGCTCCTTTCCTTTGCTTCCTCACACACATTTGTTCTTTTGTGTGTTTGTCAGTGGAATAGTGAAGTACTGGATCGCTGCAGTGAGTCCATGCCAGATTCTTGCTTTTCCTCTACCATTAACCTGCTTAGAGAGAGAGAGAGCAGTTTCTCGGCCAAGGACACATTCAGGACGAGGCCAGCAACTTCCGTCCCAGGCCACACAGAGCTGACAGCGCACTCAGCAGAACGAACTGGCACGACTGAGAGCATGTGGGTCATTAGATACTAAATCCTGCTTTTAGGTTTCTGTAAAATAACTCTTTAAAGCTGGCAGGGTGGCCAAAGTGTTCTGGGTTCTGGGGAACAGTTCTCACCCTCTCTTCCTTCCGTTCTATCTATCTATCTCTCTCTCTCTCTCTCTCTCTCTCTCTCTGCTATTGTGCCAAATAAAAAGCAGAATTTCATCTTCCAGTGTGATTAGTCTCACTGACCAGCTGTTAGGAAGAGATGACTTCTTTGTCAATAATACTCCAGCCATCTTCTCAACCTAGGCTCAAGCTACTGACTGTAGAATACCATGGACAAAAAATACATTTTAATACATAAAAATATACATAAGGATACATTTCTATTTATTCAGGAAAAAGCCAGAAAATCTGTCTTAAATCTCTCTTAAATGAACACATACAATCAACTTTATTCAAATTGCATATCTATTATATTAGGCAAAATTATTTTTATTTTCTTCTTCTTCCTCTTCTTCTTCTTCTTTTTCTTTGTTATATATAATTATTATGTCCAGGAACCTCAGCCATTCTTGGGTGTGTTTGGGGTCATGCATACATGCATGCGTGTGCGTGTGTGTGTGTGTGTGTGTGTGTAAAGAAGGACCTAGCTTGTACTCCAGCTGTCATTGAACCCCCAAGTATGATATTTCCTGCATGTCTGCTACTCATTTGTTTCTCTACACATATGTAATGCATGCTCATGTGTCAGTGTGGCTTTTGTAAAATATGACAACGGGTGGAGTATAATCTGAAAAGATAATCAGAAGTCCTCTGTCATGCTCTGTCACACACAGAGAACATTAAAGCCTCGAAGCAGCTTCTGTCCATGTGTTCAGAACAGACGCAGAATGAGTAGGACGAGCGATCAGAAGAAAGAAGGATGGAAGATTCCATTTGGGCACTCAAGCATCTAAAAGAATGAAGAGCTGATAGTCTGTAACTCAGAGCATGTGGGAGTGTCTGTCACCTTCCTCAATTAGCAGAATTAAGTTCTCTGGTCCTCTGTGTGCCATCCTGTATAAAAATGTCTTAGGAATGGTCTGACTCATAACGTTAATGAATATTGCATAAAAAAAAGTGTTGTAAGGGTTGATATAATGTTAAGTAATTCAAAAGTGAGCAACACAGTTATTAATCTCTGTTTATTAATTCTAAGTGTCTCATGGCTGGAAGCTTCTTTAAAGACTAAACTCTACATTAAAGCAGCAGATAGTTGCTGACTGGTCTTTAAAGCAAAACTTTCTCATTTTTCAACCTCATGTACTGTATCTATAGCATAAGTGCAGTTACCATCAGCAAGAAATTTGTTCCCAAGTACTGAAAAAACAACATACCAAAATCTCACCTGTTATGATTTTGCTGTTTTGAAATTCTAATGCAAGTATATAATTCATCAGGGCTCCAGAGTGCCTAATTTAATCCTGAAATTAATAGAGGTGAATATATATAATGCTGCACTATACAGTATGCAATACACTGTACTAGTAAATGCATTATGTGCTTTTAACCAATCTTCCAACACTGAAACACAAAGTTATTTATGCTTTCCCAGACATTTTGTAGTATCAAGCCCACAGACACACATTACTATACTGGGGGCTTACCATTACTGTGAGTAAGTACACAGAAATGTGTTGAAATAATCACCTGCAGTAATCTGTCATGCACAACAGATAGCAAGGTAGTAAAAACAGATTAGTTTATGAAACACTGGAGTATTTCTTGAACTCAGTAGCTGCTTTTGAATGTGGCTAGGACTGGATCGCTATGCTTACCTCAGGGAGTGGCAGGGTGGAGTGTTGGTGGCCAGAAGGGCTCTCATTTTTTAGAGTACAAAAGTAGAGAAATACCTGACATGGCATGATAATTATTGTGCCATTAACTTGGATACTTCTTTGATTTCAGAACACTCATCAACTTTAGATTGAATGAGCCAACATTAAAAGTTTCTGTGTCACCAAAATCCTGTCATGCAGAGAATAGTTCATTTAACCTGACAGTTGTGTAGTTGGTACTTTTGGCTAAATAAATGGGAAATACATCATTTAGGCTTCTCTCTAGGCTGGGAATGAAAGTGAAGGGCTTAAGCCCATCTACAAAGTGGAACATTGAACTGATGTCATACTGAGCACCGAGAGCCAAACGCGATTCATTCCAAAATTCAATACATAAAAGTAAAACATCTGACATCAGTTACAGAGTGTCAAGCCTGGGCAAGGTCATGTTGGAAACATCCAGTGCTGTTGCGTAGCACTAAGACTGCAGATTAATGGATCTAATCTCTTGGAAAAAGAAGAAGAAGAAGAAGCATTTTGTTTTCTAACTAAATATTTCATACAGTCACTTTTCTTTTTTCAGTAATAGTTAATGGTAGATTAGAGTAATCTAAAGGAAAGGAATAGGTGATTAGAGTTATCTAATGGTATCTGAGTGGTATCTGATAATCAAGGAATGGGTAAAATATTTCATTAATCATTTCCACAAATATAAAACAATTCATTTTAACCAACTTTAACCAGCAACTCTAGTCGCATCAAGTGAAATTTCATTCCTTATAGAATACAATGCCTTAAAAGAAGAAAATCTTACTTAGCAATTTACAACATTCCCATCATGAAATTTCCCAGAAGTCTATTTTGGTAGAAAATTGCAGGCTTTGACTGTGCCGAATCTGGACAATCTTAGACCTTTAAATGAGCATGTGGTCTCTCTGGGAACTTTCCTGCTATCTCTCAGTCAGTCAGGAAGTGCTGCTCACCAGAAGTTCACTGAGGATATTTTTGCATTGCTATAAATGTTTTATGTTTTTAAGGAACACATCTCTTTAGAAAACACAAATTCAGTTTAACTATTAAACCATTTTACCTGCTTAGGTTGTTCCCGAAATCACGACTCATTATTAACAATTTGCCTAAGCTGCCCATTAAGGAAACATTCCCTCTGAATATACAGCAATTAACGGCTCAGTAACGGTGTTGTAATTGTGCTGATATCATTCTTGGCAAAACACCTGGCCATGTAAATGATTACCAGCACATATGTAGTTGTCTTACTAACATCTTCCATGAATTTTATTGACTTGGATCTGTGTGGTGTGCATGTGTGTTCATTTTAAAAAGCTAGAGCTGGTCCATCTTTTTAGACCTGTTTACATTCTGTAGATTCCAAACTTTTGTGGTACCATAATATTTACTGGCCAGTCATTAAGTCTATTATCTAGTTGTTTTTTTTAATATTGTGTCCTTATTCCACTTCCTGCATTAGAAGCATTAGAAGCAGATGACATCCTTGTGGTATTGTCTGAAGTCATTTATTAAGAAAATAACCTGCTTTTTGCTGTCAGCTTAGCACAAATCTAAGCTTTACTGTGACATCAGTAACAGTAACAGCACACCATACATTTACACCAAGTAAAATATAAACCTTCAGTGCTAAAAACATAATAGAATTCACTTTAATAAACATAAAATCAAAGTAAAAACATGAAACAGTGCTTTAATGATTTCAATTAATAATGCCAAGAGATTCAGATCTGGAGTCATTAAGACCTTTTGCCCATAGAAGATCTATCAGAGTTGAATTACTTGGACAGAATTTCTACCAGTTTTGTAATCCTAAAGCATGCCATGGATCGTAAAATCTTGTTGGAATGTTTGAATCATCAAGTAAAAATGCTTTCATGGCTTTCTGTATATTTATTAGGCTGCTTGTAAGCACTGAGGAATCTCTCAGTGGTGTAAAGGAAAGAAGGATTGTCTTTAGCTCAGATTACAGTCAGGAATTAATTTATGTTTATCCAGATATTCGGAACACTAACTCACATTTTGTTTCCATTGTGGAAAGTGTAAATGCTATGAATTTAAGTGATTTTTTTTTTTTTTATCAGCATTATTGAACTCTTGAGTAAGAATGAAATGATTTAGTTTCTATTGCAGCTAATTGACTTAGACTCAATTTAATATAACTCTAATATTCATAATGGATTCAAATGTTTCTATTGAACAAAGTGAAATTTTGAAGATTTTTGTCAATTTATATTTAACATGTATGGAAGGAGTCTTAAGGGTCAGAACTTTGCAACAGATTTCCAACACAGGAAAGTCACAGTGTTAGTGTTAGTAGTAGTGTGTATTGGAGAATGTAACTCTGGCGTTTTCTTGTTTGGTTTTTTTAAGCTTATTAACTTGAAATGACTCAAAAACTGTTTATTACTACTATAGTGTAAGAGATAAGAGGAACTAATGTGAGGATATTTTATACCATTAAATGAAATTAGGAACAGATTTTTTTAAGTATGGCAAATTCTTTTTGAAAACTTTTTGGAGCAATTCACAAGGACTAACATCGTCTGTCTGTTCACAATGAGTCACCAGAAACATTTAGAAGCGAACACCTCTCCTGAGGAGAATTGCAGAGTCTTTGTTTTTTACCTTTAAGCGCATTCCATAATGCCAGCAAGCCACATACTGTCATAAGGTCACATATGGTCATAACTGGATGGCCTAATAAGAAGATCAATTCTATGGCATTCTCAAATCCCTGTTCAGGGTAAGGGCTTCTGATAAATATTGCGATTGTAAATGAAAATAAAAAGATAAGTCTTTCTCAGCTTAAGTGTTCTCAATAGCACATTTCACACTTCCTGCTCTCTTGAAGGTAATTACAAGAGAATGCTTCACAGCCCTCCCTGATGGAAAGTGTCAGACTGATGAGATTCCAGGTTAAAAATATGACACACAGTAAAACCCCAAATCACATAATATTTAATAAACTGAGCAATTCAGATTCCCCAAAATGTTCTTAAGAGGCCATACACCATTTTTAGACTGTGGCTTTATAGGAACTCTCCCATGGAGAGATTTGTTTGTGCTGTCTCTGGTGAAAGACTGAAGGAAGCCATACTGGTTTGGAGTTGTTGGAGAGAGCTCCAGAGCATCACTATGCAGTGTGTTAGACAAAGCTTTCTTTTGGCTAGGGACACAGAGCGGTCAAATGGGGGACTTTGTCCTCTTCTTTCTTCCTTTTGTCTCTTAGCTCAAACTGAAAAAGACCCTTTGTATCTGGCTGCAATCACATGTCACAATATTTGAACAGCTGCACTGTGTATATCTGTGTGTGTGTGTGTGTGTGTGTGTATGTACAGTGAATTTCTAGCAGCGTAAAAGTGGCTTACATGAAATAAGCAAGAGAGTTTATTCTCTTATGGAACTGATTCTCAGATATATATGAAGACATCCAAGAATAACTGAGTAACTTTAGTTTGCTTCGCTGAGTTGAATAATTTATTGTAGTTAGAAAGCCATGCTGCTTTCAAAAGACAAGATAAGACAAATACAATACATCCATAATGATTTTGAAAAAGAAAAAGCTGGTGCTAATATACACGATAGAATAGAATAATAATGGGAATTAAAGATGAAAGAAAAAAAACAAGATTAGAAGAAGACATTTGAATAAAATGCAGGCTGTGAGGGAAATGCAAGAACCCTTTGGAACTGTTTTTCCCCAACAATTCCAGACTTCATACATATTTATACCAATATGCTGCTGAAATATTGAATCTGATTGGTCACAAAGTGTTGATTCATGTTTTTATCGCAACAATGTTGGCAATAAAAACATGTAGTGCACTCATTCTATTATAAGTTATAGTTTCACAGGGACTTGTATGACAATGCTCAAATAAATTAGGCCTAACAATAAACGTGTATTTAAACTAGTGTTTATTTTACAATGAAAAGCTATAAAAGTTGCCCTGTTGAAGCATTCTCCTAGGAGACATTTATTTAACATGTATATGTTTTCATATAAAGCTGTACCTTTAAGATCCCTGAGAAAGAAAAACTCTACAGAAAAACTAGTTACTAACTTTGCGACTTGTGGTTTCTTGGTGTTGTGATAAATATAATTATTTTTCTTAATTACATTAAGAAGAGAGAGAAAAAAGAGGCAGGTGAGGCCATAAATGTTTAAAACCGCATAACATAAGTGATACTTATTTCTTGGATGTTCCACAACATTACATGTAAATAAAAATGGATAAAAATTATGACGTCATTCTATAAACAATTAAATATTTTAGGACTAAAAAAAAAAAAGAATCAGGTTGTGATGTTATTGTATATACCAGTATATCCTGTGAGTTTTGTTACTTCCATGCTGTTACAGTATACATATATGTTTTAGTGTGACATATAAACTCATAAAAGTACAGCTTTGCTTATTTTATGACGCTGTAATTGTATGAGCAGCGACAAAGTTAAAAAACAAAATGAGTTCCTTCGTAATTTTATCTTTGTGTTTGTAAACTAATTAGCTCTTTCCCTGTAAGACACCGCTCTTTCCTCACTGTTTCTTTCATGGATGCCATGGATCATGTTAAAGCTCAGCATATTTATAGCATGACGTCAAGGCCGGGAGTTCAGCCAAATGTTAAATACCACATGTTCCCTCCTACTGCTTTATAGTCTTTAGCTTAAGCAGAGTTGGGCATTGTTAGGGAAGGGACAGTTATTGCAAGCTTGCAGTAATGTCCCACAGCATTTATTGCATTTACAGGTTCGGGTTGTGTAACAGCAAGAAGTTGTGGTCTGGCTGGATTTGAGGATGATTGTGTAACCATTGGGTGTTGAATCACAACTAGGGGCTTAAAAT
Organism: Hemibagrus wyckioides; assembly: GCF_019097595.1. Lineage (NCBI taxonomy): Eukaryota > Metazoa > Chordata > Actinopteri > Siluriformes > Bagridae > Hemibagrus > Hemibagrus wyckioides. The sequence continues at coordinate 21,216,102 of NC_080713.1, forward strand.
ACTTCGTGTTGAAAATGAGAAAATATATCTACTGTTCTTAACTAAGAGGATGGATGCAAAGGAGGGAGTGAATAGTAATAGAATTAAAAATAAAAATTAGGCCTGTCATTGAATGATATGTGGGTTAGCTTTATGCGCTTGGATTAACCCTAGTCCTAAAATAAAGATTAATTACTAAAATTAATTAATTAAAAAAAAAAAAAGATTTAGCTTAAAACCCAAAAACTTTACTCTAAATCATTGTGTTTTTAGGTGTTGTTGTTGTTAAATTAAACAGTCCTGAGGCTGGCATGAATGTCGCACAAATGCAAAGGTGGGCATTAGCTAATAAGTGAGTTCAGACATTTATAAAGCATTTACATTGAATTGTTTGTGTATTTTGTGTTTTATATTCATAGAAAGCTGGCTGAAAAAAAGGTCTAGATTTATTTCAGAAGTGAAAAGTAGATGAATTCCAAACCACTGAACCTCCACCCACGACTGATATTCTACTCATTAGTGCTTAAGGTGAATTACATTTGCAAAGAAATGAGCTCTGCCCCCTCTTCCTGGTTGAAGCTACATGAAAAGGTTCCATCTGTGAACAGCAAAGTGTGGAGCTTATTTCTGGGACTATAGATAACTACACAGTCATTCATACTCGGTTTGTTTCTAACCTTCACATGAAATTGAGACCTATCCATATAATGTGCCTTTGAAAAATACTAAAAAAACAAAACAAAACAAAACAAAAAAATCTCTCCTCGATATCTGCAAATTATTATTAACCTACAAACAGTTTTTGTTTGGAAAAAAAAAAAAAATAGAACAACATAAAAATAAGCAAAACAGGATGCATAATACCTGTATACTCAAGGTGCAGTTTGGAAAATGCATTGCTTTTTTATTTATTTATTTTTTATTTATTTGTTAATGCATTACACAGATACAGTTTGGGGAAAATAGAAATCTACTTGTAAATCACTTCATAAAATAGTATAATAAAGTATATGCTAACAATATGGGCTAATGGAAACTGCAGTTTTATGGATGTTTGTTTTCCAGTTGATATGTTAAATCACCAGGTTACTATATGCCTGAACCTGCTGCTTCCTGAGAATGGCATGAACCAGAGATTCACAAAAGAGCAGACTGTAAATCAATCACTAACCTGCTTAGATCTGGTTTAAGAGCCACACGCTGATCAATACTTCAAATCACTCGTTTCCGCACCAAATGGAAAGCTAATAAGATCAATCGACTATCTGGTGTCTGTGCTGCTTACTGTGTCACTTACCTGTCCCTGATTCATCCCTTTTTCTGGCAACAGTCTTACTGTATAGTATCTAGCTATACAATGTAGACTGGTATTTATATTCCTAGTCACAAAATGTAGGACGGTCACTTAGAGCTGTTGACCTTTCCATCGTGAACAGCTTTAGGGAAAGTGTTGTGTTCCTCTCGAGTATTCGGAACATGTGTTTAACAACTGCATTGGTTTTAGTACATTTATGTTTACAGCATTTGGCAGGCGCCCTTGTCCAGAGTGACTGTAAGTCATTCAATCTTCTTATTAATCATTTCATCTAGGTCATGGTTGCGGTTAATCCAAAGCTGAACTTGGAAGCAGTGGGCACTAAGCAGAAATACTCTGGATGGGATGCCAGTCCAATGCAGTGTTTTATAGTCTTTTTCAAATAAACATACCTCATGCTAGGAAAATAGGTCAATGCATTATAAAAAAGAAAGAAAGAAATATAGTTAACGTGGGCCTAAGACAGCAATGAAGACATCATACAGATTGAAATGTTTAGGTTTTCACATAACATAAGTTCATTCAAATTCACTAGTCATCTTTATTCTTTCAGGATAGCGAAAAAGGTACCACAGTGGTAGGTCTATGCAGGCAGATGCTTTGCTCAAAGCAAATTTTGACCCCGAGTCATTTGCATGTTCTAGTTTCAACATTATGCAACAATGCTTTAACAGGGTGTACTACCACATCCCAATAGCTTTCATCTCAACTGGTGGTGCTGACATTCACTGATATGCAGTGATAAAGAATGATGAATGAGAATGATAAATCTTGAAGATCTAACACTCAGTACAGACCCAGTAAAATGGCTGGACAGAGGAGAGCTGCGACCAATCACAGTATTGTTCTGGAGATGTTTGCACTGATATTTTGATTGTTTCTCCAAAGGAAATGACCCTTGTCATGATCTGTGTTGCACTTCCACTTAAATTTGTAACAAGATTATATGGAGATTTATTAAAAAGTAAATCAATTCAATTACATTTTTATCTGTATAGTGCATTTAAAATGGACACTGTAGCAAAGATGTTTTACACAAATATAAAAGAAGGAATTTATATGTTTACAATTTTTTGTATATTTTTTTTTATCCCTAATGAGCAAGCCAGAGGCAATGGTGGCAAGGAAAAACTCCCTGAGATGAGATGAGGAAGACAACTTGAGTGGACACAACAGGGAAACTATAATTGTACACTATTAATCATGTGCATTTGTGTAACCAGAGGCTTATAGTAAAGCTTGTTTCATAAACACTTGCTACTGTATTTTGCACATATCTAATTTGAATTCAGAATTTGACCTGGTTTTGAAAGACGACCTGTTCAGAGCAGGTTACAGGACTTTGCAATATTACCCCAGTCTGATTAATACTGAGACAGTGTCACAGGTTTCAATAACAGTAACCTTACCTGTAATTTTTCTGTCTTTCTCTCTAAATTGCCAACTCACAGCAGATGCATTTCTCTAGTGGTTTTTAGTTGCGCATGCATAATGCTAAATTGATCCCAAGGAGAAAGCTAGACAACGGTGCCCTTTTGTCCCTAGTTTACAGGAATTTCAGAGTGTACTGGTCTTTGTCCAACAGTAATAACACAAACTATATACTGTATGTGTTCATTTTGGTTTTTCCAAATGCAGAGAAAATGCTATGAGTTTATTTCTTTATATTTAACACTATTTAATGTGTATACATGCCTGCAATAGCTCTGCTCTGTCTGTGCAGCCATGCTAGTGTAGTATCTTAATGGTCCGTAACAGACTTATAATAGCTGTGGCTTTCAAAAGAACTGCATGCATCATTACTGAGGCCTTTTGACCTGCATTATTATAAAGGCCTTTTATGAGCCCTTGTATTGAACTAACTGCCTGATTCTCTCTCTCTCTCTCTCTCTCTCTCTCTCTCATACACACACACATACACACAATACAGAGAGAGAGAGAGAGAGAGAGAGAGAGAATCAAGCAGTTAGTTCAATGGGTAAAAGACTCAGTAAAAGTTTTAAGAAGATGGAAAAAAAATATTAAAAACTCATTTAAATTGCACATCTTATTTTCTCATTAATGTCATCATGGTTTTATGTCCTTTTTAAAAGCTATCATTTTCTGGAGAGAATAAGTACAGGGTTATTAGCCTTAAGAATTAAAGAAAATGTAACCATTAATGACAATATGTTTTTAAAACTCTCCAAACACATGTAAGATAGACGTGAATGCAAATGAATTAAACATAATTTTGCTGATTTTTTCCCCATGCAAATGTCAACTAATTACTCTCATTATTCCGTTTCCTGGGAAATTATGTGAGTCAAATGATTTTTTTTATACCAAATGCCCTAAACCAATTAACCTACTTGAAGTTTCTCTTAACTACTCCAGTGGGTAAATCAAATATTAAAGTTTTAAGAAATCGTCTAGTTTTTAATGAATGAATTCATACTGGAAATCATTTATTCATCAGTTTAAACATTATATTTTGAGTATTTAAAGTCACTCAGAACATTTCTTGAAGGCCAAAATGATAATAATCTCATTCCTGATCAGAGTCACAGTGAATCCGGATCCACCAGACATGAGACAACGGTCTATTACAGTGCATCACACACAACCCACATTTACACTGGGGGGTAATTTATCATAGCCAGTTTGCCTATTTGCAGGTTTTTGGATAGTAGGAGGAAACCTGAGAGCATGTGAAACTTTAAACTGACAGCGTTCTGAGCCCATGATAAATATGGCTGCTTAACAAATAAAAAAAATCATTCATCTTCAGAAACTGCTTAATTTTATTCATGGTGGAAATGGAGCCTGTTCCAGGAATACTCGGTGTGAGGTGGAAATACAACCTGGATGGGATTCTAGTCCATCATCATCATCAAAATCATAATCCAGATGGAACCTTAAACAACCCTATGTATGAAAAGAGCTCATATAGTTGACACTTTATAATAACTTTCTGACATAATGGATTGGGGAAAAGAATGTGTATATCTTGTATCTTTTATACACAGAGAATATCAGATTGTTCCTTTCTCTACCTGTCCTCATCCTCACTCTTATCTACATATCCTCTAATTTTTTTTGTCTGTGTCAGTACCCCACAGTACTGTATATGTATGAATAAAGGATGGTGTGATATGAAATGGGCTGATAGGCATCATATAAACATCAGCAGTGAGGTATAAGAACTAACGATGTGCAGAAAGACGTGTTGTGGGTTTCATTTGGCAGAGTTAATTGTCGTGTTATGAATGTACTCCATGCATGCCTTGTAAAAAAGGAAAGCTTTATTATCTTTCCATGTATAACCCTCTAGGTTACCCTCTGTTTTATATCCATATCCCAAAAATCCCAACAAAAGGGCATTGAGGCTTTCAATCTGCTTCTTTCACAAAATTTACAAATGGGTTATGGTTCTGTATTAGATGACAATAATCAATGCCAGTACTGGAAATCTGAAACTAATTACAACAGGATGGATGAATCAATGTTCACAACTTCATCCCAGCTTTATGAATTTTGTATACATTCATGCTAACAGCTTGGTTTTCCTACTGGCTCTCTGAGTGACAGGAAAAGCCCACTTTTGGTTAATGCCAATTTGTTACTGACAGGTTGGTCTTCCAAAATCAATAAGTACACAAGCAGTAGTGCTCATATGGACCAAAAGCTACACATGGCTCTTGAATTGCTGGGAAGACAATCTTCTTAGTTGACTCTGTCTTTTGAAAGCTGACAGGCTTCTTATGTTTTATTCATGGTTCTTACACACTGAACCTATGACTTCAGCGTTTAAAGAAGAAAGCTTACTCAAAATGCATGAAAACAGAGACTACCTCAGGCTTCCTGTATGTGTCCAAAGAAGATATCAATAATAACATCCAGATTTACTTGCAGACTCTTTAACGAAGTTCACATTATGCCAAAGAGTGGTGTACATGACTTTGGGAACAAGAACAGTCATAAGTAATAATTATAATGGATGATCTACCCACACTCTTTCCAAAAGCATGCAACTGGATTTCACTGATAATTTTCTTCTAAACGAAACTGAATATCCGTCATTGTAGCAGACCAGAGCATTGCTCTTGTGTGGTCATTACATCACAGCCCCAGTGCCAATGCACTCATTTAGCCTACGCATCCATGACACAAAGGCACTCCTTTATTTCCCCAATGGTCCTCCACACTGGACAATTAGATCCCACTGTGATCAACCCGGTGTCTAAATACACCAAAACTCTGCACAGTAATGTCACAGAGTTACGACACAACCGAGCTTTTACAAAGGAAATGTTAAACTTTGTTTCTTCTAGTAATGCATGCACTTTCCCAGCATAATCATTTCAGATGACTGAACTAACTGTGTTCAGCTCAGTGTATGTAAAACAGTCCCAAACCTTATTACCATGTAATTAAAGCAGTTCATGGGAATGATGGAGATTTCCCTTATCTCCACATGTTGATTTAAGGACATTTTGATATGGTGAAAGTCACACACAGGACACAAACTGCTGGGTCTGCCACTTGTACAGAGCACTGGCTTATTTTTTACTACTTAAACCTCATTTAAGATATTTGAAGCAAAAGGCCTAGGGAGAAGAGACATTTTATTGTCATTTCACAAATAGGTGGATTGGTTACTTAAAAATTTCCCATTGTTTAAATTAACTAATGAATAGAATTATTCAAAGCAGAGACTTTCACCTCATCTTAGGGTATTTACATCCATTACATCTGGGTAAACATTGTAGGACAACCTGTAAGTCTTTAACCCATAGAAACAATGATTGATTCCCAGGAGATTCTCTGCCAGATGTTGAAGTTGTCTTCAGTTCCTGCTTGCTCTTAGGGTGCTCAGTTGGATTCCAGTCAGGTGATTTATTTGGCCATTGTAAATCATTCTACTAATTTGCCTTAAACGTGGCAAGGGAAAGTGGTAGCTTAGTGGATAAGGTGTTGGACTAATGATCAGAAGATTGTGGGTTTGAATCCTGTGTCCACCAAACTGCCACTGCTGGCCCTTAACCCTCAGTTGTATAAAATGAGATAAATGTAAATAAAGATATATGCTGGATGCACATTGTCCATCAACACTGTGAAAAGCAGCACATAAATCAGAGGAGATACTATAACCCTGCCCTAGTCACTTAAACAATAAATACAAGGGAACCAGTTCCACTCACAGCCGGACATGCTTAAACCATAAAATTATCATAAGCAGCTTTTTCTCTTCTCCTATCATTCCGTTACAATTTGACCTTTGTCTTATCTCTCTACATATAGTTCTTAAATGTTTTTGGCAAACTGAAATCTGGTCTTCTTATTCCGGGAGCTTACAAATTGTTTACATTATGTGGTAAGTCTTCTTTAGATTTTTGTCTTTGACTTTGTTCTTGATTTTGCCAACTGTTGTGACGGGTTTTTTATTGACCAGGGAAAGAATTAGTCTGTCATCCACTAGCAGTTGTTTTCCATGGCCATTGGGGGCTTTTGGTGTTCCTGAGCTCATTATTTTGTTCCTTCTTTTTCTCTGATGGGTTTATTTTTATTTTCTAGCCTAATGATGCTTTGCTTCACTGGCAGTGACAGCATTTTTTGGAGTTTTTGAGTGTTAACAGCAACAAATTCTTGAAATCAACCCTAGACCTTTTATCTGCTTACTTGTAAGTGAGCACTTTCGGGCATTATTTAATTTATTTGATTCCAATATAATGTCGAATACAGCTCAAATAACAATAACTTTGTCCAAATATTCATCTAGCTTGTTGGTAGAAATAAATTCATTTTGTTCTTGAAAGGTTTTGAATTGTTTTTTAAATGAGTTGAGGGAAGTGCAATCGATTGAAGAGGCATAGAAATAATACTGTAGAATAGACGAAAGCTTTTTGTGGGTCATTTCCATAACACAATCCAAAACCTCACACACTGGCTAACAGCAATGCAACTGTCCCAGAACTCTTCTGATATAAATAACTGCCTCACTAAGAGTGTGCAAGGCCAGCAGGTCAAGCAGCCACATTTGGGAGGACGTAGGAATGCCTGGCTGTCTTCTTGGTGTGTTATTCCTGTATCCTGGCAGCCCTGCTGCACACCAGTACATTTTGTACACAGACTCACTAGGGTGCACTGACTCACTTAAAGCCCTAAACACCCCCCCATACACACCCACACCCACACATGTACACACCTCCTCATGCTCGCCACACCCATCTTCATCTTCTTAAGACATCCATTGTGTGTTCACAGCCGCACACGGAGGCTGCTCTTTGTGAACAGACGGGATGCTCAGCGTCATCTGAGTAAGGAGGGGCTGCGGGCTGCTCTGCCTTTCCTCCCGACTGCCAACCAAATCACGTGACCAAATCTTCCACGTCCTGTAACCATGGCAATGAGCTCTGGACCAGTCTGCATCTCATGGGTGTAGGAAAGAAGGAATAGGAAACAGAGAAAGGATACAAGAGAGTCGAGGAGGAAGCTCAGAACAGACAGACGCCGCGCTCTGTAGTAGCTATCAGGGTGAGTAATATGCTGTTGATTTCACTCCTCTGTGATGGTCCTGCTGTGTGCTTCATTATTTGCAGCAGTGCTTGTTTACTTCATATCAGTGCAATATACTGAGTTGGCTTCCTCCCTGCTTTCTGGCTAGACGACATCAGACATGTCTACTATCATAAGGGAATTGTCCTTGGTGTTAAGAGAGAGCATCAAGATGTTTCCTTCTATATTATTGTTGTCATTGGCCTTCATAAGAAATATAAATTTTAAAATAAATAAGACCATTTGTGACATTTTTGAAGCTCCATTTGGGGGCATATTGATAAAAGGTGAATCCCTGTGTCTGATGTTACATAATCTGCGCTATGCTCTCTGTGGGTTGCTTTCTTCAATGCTCCCATTAACTGCTTTTAATAGCTCGGCGCTAGCAAGGGTTCAGCTTCTGATGGAGCCACTAGCTATCTGTTCGGTGGACAGTTTACCTAGCACACCTAAATTAATCCAGTAATCTGACTCATGCCTTATACAGATCCTCCTTTCAGTCTCTGTGTTGCTGTTGTTTTTATGATAATGCTGCATGGCAGGCATGATCATCATTAAGATTAAACGCCATGTTTCTGATGGCTTGAGTGTTATCGATTTGAAAGGTCAGCGGATCGTTGCATGATGACAATGGATCATTGCAACTGGAGCATTTGCATAAGGCTCATCACAGTCTGCGTAAAATGCAATGAGACGTTAAAGAGGAGACATTTATTGTCTCGACTAACAGGAATCTCATCCTATTTATACTGTATACATTTCACAATAAAAGCACTGCTGTTTTATAGTTTTTGTGCTATTGTTCATGCTATTGTGTAATAATCATCACTTGTCTTATACAGTTAAATTATACACACTAAGTATTGTTTTTCCTACATCACATAGTTGTAACAGAGTTATCCTCAAATTCTATCTTAACAGTCTATTTTTTTTTTCCACAAAACATCTCCGAGGATGCCATAACTAAACATTTATTTTTTCCCATGAATTGTGTTTATAGGCTAATACTTAACACAAGTAGGCTATCATTGTGTCATTCTATAAACCATCTCTGGCTTAAGTAGTGCAAATTGTTTTTAGAGGATTTTTGTTCTGCTAAAAAATAGAACAACATTAAAACCCTATACAGTGTCACTTCAGATATTGCAGGTAGTCTACTGTAATGATGATGACAGCAGAAATGTTGTATTATATTGACTAAAACTGGAACCATATGCGTTACATAAGGAAGATGCTTAGGCTTGTGCTATCACTAAGCACCCCATCTTGTAAAAGTGTAATAATTGTCATGTGGTGTTATATCTCCTGGGATAGGGCCTGCAAGGACACAGTTACATGTAAAGAGAACTCAGAAACTGGTTTATTTCTTACAATTTTATTCTCACTTATTTGAAACAATACCATACAAGGGCACTATATAGATAATAAAAGTCTCTCTGAAAAGCATATGTTTTCTAGGAAGAACCTTGGGATGTATGCTAATGGCATAAAAATATATATTTTTTCTTCTCTGCATCGACTGCCATTATAATATGGTGCTGTTTATACAGGTTTATATAAATATGCTCATTCTAATACATTTCCATTTCCTTATATTATGATTATGAACACCCCCCTTGCAAGTCCCTGTCCCTGTGAATCTGTTATGATTTACCAACAAAAAATTATAATTGTATAAATATGGTCAAACTTTCTCTAAGGAGCTGTTTAGTTATTTATTGAAGCAGTCTCCAGTCTCAGAGCTTTGCACTTTTCACACGAATTTTTTTTTTGCACTTAGTTCCTCAGTAATATGATAAGCTCTGTTTATTTGCTTTCTAACTTCAAGAGAGAGAGAGAGAGAAAAAAGAGAGGCTGGTGAAGGAATGACTATTCATAGCTCTTGAATAACACAAGTGACTTGTGGACATTCCATAACATTAAATGTAATTATAAATGGATAAATAGTGTTGTTGTTTTTTTTTAATTAATAAAGAAGTACACATTGGCAAATTGCTCTGGTAGGAGTGGACTAAAATACTTGAAATACAATATAGGAATTTGTGATTGGTAACATTACACCAACAATTAATGCACATCTCCTAGTGTTTAATTCTCATAATGCTCTCTTCTGGACCTTGATTATGTGTTATACTGTACAATCATTTTTTTTCTCAAACAGCTGATGCACTTGTGAAACACTATATTCTCTGTGTCTGAGGCTTCGTTTGTCTATCAGGATGTCACAGTGCTGTTCAGTATATAGACTAATTATCTCAGTGCGCTCAGGAGTGTGAGTGTGGGTGTGTTGAGGGATTAGAACAGTGAGAGAGTGCTGATAGTGTTAGTGCAACACCTCCTGCATGGTTTGGGGTGTACGAGCACTACACATCCTTTAAAACCACTCATGCAGACAGATAAGAGGATATTTCGAACTCCTTTATCTAATGTTTAGAACCTTCAGTCATGTTCAAGAGCAGCTCCATACCAGACTTATAAACAAAAAAAGTTGGCTGATGCTGCTAAATTGTCTTCCTCTCTGAGCCAAATTCATGAACTCAGCTTTTGACACATGCTTATTCAGGTCATGTAAAAATGGTATGTTGTTGTTTAGAGAAGACTGGGCAGTAACCCCTTGTACATAATTACAGTGTCACACCAAAATGTATGCCTCATTGCTTCAAAAACAACAAAGAAATGCTGGCCTTTCTCACAGTGTTGACTTTGGTTTATGATCTATTTCATTGCAGGAAATGTCATTTATTGTGCTATTGACTTTTCTTATTATTTATGTGCATATTTAGGGTTTGATAAAAGTTTATTGCACATCCTCTGTCACCTCTCATGTATCTCCCCCATGACACTATTTGCAATCACTGAGGTCTTTCTGGGTCACTCTCTCTCATCACTCTGTACTAATTACTGTAAATGTTCCCTTTCTGCATTGTTCTGAAAAACATTTGGTGAACATTACACCTCACAAGGAGTTTTGAAAATGAGTGCAACGGACAACCGATACATACAAAAAGCTCTGCCAAATATCCTTACTGACACATCACTTATACACGCCATATGTACATTATTTTTTATTTGTTAGCAAGATGTTACAGAACACTCTGGGGTTGTGAAATTGTGCAATAAAATGTTAAATAAGTCAGATTAAAAGGAACTGCCCAAAAAAAAAGAAGTAGAACTTGTATTTGTCCTGAAAAGTTAAATCTAGATAACATGGAAGGGAAGTTTCCACCAGAGAGCCTAGTCTGCTATGTTTCTACAATAAAAGTGGACCACATTATTTCACATGAAGAGGCTGTTTGACTGAGAAAGCACACAACCAACCATGTTTACTTCACCACTAACTGTTTCAAACCAGATTTTTCAATCCAGTGATTATATATTTGACTAAAAAGCTTGTTGTATTTTAATATTCTGCTGTTAACCCCTGTGTTATGTTCACACTTTGGATCCTTTTGAAAAATCACTACAGAAATAAAAACATACATAAAAGTCAGTTACACATATTGTCTTTATCTCAATCCCAAACAATATAAATAACAATTTTTGATTAGTGCTAATTAATGCAGTTGCTAAATCACATTTAACAGTGAAAGTGTCATTTGTTTTTGTGATAAAGTCATAGTGTGTTTAACAAGACATGCTATAATAAAGACCTTGGTGGCATAAATCTAGAAAAAAAAATTAAATGGAAATATGTTTTAATTAACGTGTATTATTTGGAACTGATTTATCAAATACAGGCGATGAACATCAATAGAAAGAAATAAAGGGTTATTACAGTCACTGGCTATGAGAAATGGCGCTGCAAATGTGGATGATTAACAACAAAGGCTTTTAGTAAAACCATAAAACGGGTCAAATTTACCCGGACACCACACAAAGGTGTAACTTATGTGTAAAGATTCTGAATCTTCTTCTTCTTTCGGGTTTTCCCTTCAGGGGTCGCCACAGCAAATCATCTCTCTCCACCTATCCCTATCTTCTGCATCCTCAACACTTGCACCCACTAGCTTCATATCATCATTTATTACATATTAGACACTCTGTGAGGCTTTAGAGAGATAAAAGTGACACCTCCTTATCTGAGAGACTGACAATATTTTATTTTGTCTATTTTTACAGAGGACATTGTGTCATACAGTGTCAGAAAGCACATAAAAAGTGATGAAATTATCTAACACTTCAACATGATTAGAAGGAAGCTTCTGATAATTTATGTGATAATTTATGATAATTGTTATGATAAAATGATAAAGTGATAATTTAAGCTCACGTTAATCTACACAAAAGTTAGTTTGCGTTGGCTGACTGACTGCTATTGGGGTACGAAGACAAACTGGGTCAGTTTTATTTTATTTTTATTTAATTAGCTGAATTTCTGGTTCAATACACAGGTTGTAACAAACACTGTGCTAAATCTTCGAGTCCTACACGACTTCTAATCAAAATTATCTGGTGCCTATGTTGGACCCTTAATCTTGATAAACATGATTAATAAAAAAAAAATTGTTATTTAACAAAGGTACAAACAAACAAACACATTGATTTGGGCTCGCTTTCTATAAGGCTAGAGTCTTCAATGTCAGTGTTTTGTAAAGGTCAGTAAATTTTCTGCCAAGGAAAAATCTTCAGGATCTTGTGATTTCGAGTTTCTCTAACATGACAAGTTCTTTTGTCTTACACGTTATAAGCAATAACATGAACCATCCTGTCTCTCGACTGTTCCACAACATTAAAAGTAACTAGAAATCTTTTATACTACAAAGTCATTCTTTAATATATTTAAAATTGTTTTGTTGACCCTCCCTGCTTCAGGGGCACCGTATCATGGCTGACCATGCGCTCTGACCCCAGCTTCCCAATAAGCTGGGATATGCGAATAAACTTGGGGCAGTAGTGGTTCAAGTGGTTAAGGCTCTGGGTCATTGACTGGAAGATTGGAGGTTCAAGCCCCAGCACTGCCAAGCTGCCAATGTTGGGCCCTTGAGCAAGGCCCTCCAGGGGTGCTGTATCATGGCTGACCCTGTGCTCTGACCCCAACCTTCAAGGATGGGAAATGTGAAGAAAGAATTTCGCTGTTATGTGATATGTTGTTGGAGGAATAAAACAAGTTAATGTCTGACTGCATCACATCACTAATTAGTTCTTCATAACAGCGTGTTCCATTCCTTACATAATCACACCATTTACTGGCCTAAACCTAGTGTTTACACTGGTTTAGTTCATTCAGCGTGAATGAACATTCAATGTATTTTTTTCCTGCTAGCACAAAATGGTTACGCGCTTAAACCCTTAACCAGTTTACAACCAAACCGGTTACTAAAATAATAACACTGCTCACCACTCTACAGTGGACCTGCAGGCTTTTCTGTAACCGCCCGTGCTTACGTCATCGGGGAAAACCAATAGGATTAAAACCGTGGGAATGCACGCGGCACTTCGTGAGGGGAGGACACCGAAATATATTTCTATTTCCATTCAATTTGCATCTAGTCAGGAACAGCAAGCAGTAGCAACGACTATGCTACGCGTGTTCTATTATTCGCTTAGTTTTTCTCACGTGAAATAGTACAGCTTGCTTCATAAACACAACCTCGCACTTCCCTAAACTCCCCCATTCTTCCTTTTCAAGGAGTTTCGTCCTTCGGCTCCTCGGCGAGTCCATTAGCGCCTTCAGTATGAATGTGAACGTGTCCAGTAGCAATTATTTTGTAGACCAACCAAACAAGTTCACGGTGATCAGGGGATATTTACGTATAATGGATTAACGTCGTTGTTCGATAACGTGTCAAGGGCAAAGCAGCCTGCAGTTTTATTTGAAAATCGTGTCCAGGATCCATGAAGGTAAGAGGTTTGAAACACCAGGCTTCTGCTTCAAAATCGTCATGCTTATTTGAACTGTATGCGCGCGCATGCGTGCGTCTGTGTCTGGCTTATTTACCTACAGTCCATGAGGCGATCGGGTTTATTATGTGGCTGTCTAGCCATTGACCAGTTAACTGTGACTGAAACCTGGACCAGTTATATAGTCGTCGGTATTTTCTGCGCCTGAGTTGTATGTGCATGTTGAGTATAGCTGATAAGCTGCATGCTGCGCTCTAAGAGGCTATAAACCATCATGTGGTTTAGCATGCTAAGATGATCCATTGATCGCAGTGAACACAGCAGGACATGGGCTATTTTAGTTCTGATGGATCGGTTACACCTTCTTGTTCGATGTCTTGCATTGGCAACTTCGTTGGGGATACAAACAACATCTGATCCTCTGACAGTGTTGTGAACACTTGTGTGTCTCATGTTGCAGTGTATGCCATGTCAGATGAATGTTTGGGTCAGATAAGGATGGTGGTGTAGAGATCTGCATGACCTGCAGCTAAACACACAAATCAAAACACTGTGGGAAGATTTGATGGCTGTAAATATAAACAGTGTACATACTTTATAGACAGCCCTTGCATATGTGCAGCTCAGGTTTGGATGGATTTGTTTGTTTGTTTGTTTACTGCAGTGAATAGAGATGGGTTTAAAAGAAGACACCATTCTGAGGCATATTTATATCGAAATATTATATGCTTTATTTTGTCTAGTGCTTATTTATTGGTTGATGTTGTATTGATATTATTCCTGTGAGACGTCACAGTAGGATATTGTAATAGTGTGTTAATTAGATGTTTAATCTTGAACATAAAGGTAAAACAGATTAAAGGTCTCAAGCGCTGATGCATCACTCTCTTTAGGTAGAGAGAAAGCAAGGGGTAAATCCCACTGGTGCCACTATTGCAGATGATCGATTGGCACATTCGTGGGGAATGTGCGAAAGTGTCAGTGAAAGAAGTTTAAACAAGAAGATTCATCTCAGAAATCCAGTGCATTAAGTCTTGGATACTCTGATGTCAGTTATAAAGATTAATATGCAAGTCACGCAGTCTGGATTCTTCCTTTAAGCCTTAGTAGTTTGGTCGTCAGGACAGTGCTCTTAATATTTAGACGTGTTTTAAAGGAATTGCATGCAAACTGATTTCAGATATTTCTCAGAAAAGCAGAGGGCTGTTATTTAAACCCGGAAAAGGGATACTTAGGCAAAGGACATTCCCTCATATTCAAAATCAGTATGTTGGGGAGAGACGGGGAAAGAATGTAAAGGAAGGGCTTTTCCTGCTGACTCAGTGCAAACAGTTGATTATAGTAGCTGAAAAGGCCAGGGTGAGATTAGATGTCTGACTTTTCTTGAACAGCCCTCATGTGTGTGAAAGAGAGGCTATTTATTTTCATGACCTGGTTACTAGATGTAGGGGGGCTCTGGGATAGCGTTACACTGCTCTGCAATAGGGGTGGGCACTAAACTGGCAAAAATATACACACCATTAAACTTTTTCGCAATATATCATATGTATGTTCTATATGAAATGAGAATATTGATAGGTAAAATATTGATAGTCACTAGGAAAATAAACAGATGTTGGTACAATGGACTTCTTGTAGGTTGCTTGGCGATATGCAAGTTTAAGTGAATCATTAGTTATTTTACAAGCTGTTTGATTGGTCGACATTTCTTTTATGGAATTTGCTGTTGGTCTGAAATTCTACAGCTCCTGATAACACTGTCAGCATGTGCAGAAAAGCATGCAAAGAAAAGTATTTCCTCATGATGTTGATGGCATGTTTACCCACCCATACAGTGAGGAAGTTTAAGAATCTAAAAATAAACAGCGGTTGTAAAAAGAACAGCTGGTTTATGCTTTTTTTCTTACAGGAGTAAGGGTAGTACAGAAATAAGGACTAACCCATGTTGTATAGTCTGCCAGTGAGTGAGCGCTCAGAATTTGGGCACTGAATTGGCCATAAAAGGAAGCGTGTTCAACCTGTGTCTGTTATTGTTTGGTTACTGCAGCCTCAGGAATCCACTGCAGCCAACGGATTTCCAAAAGCTATGCTGTCTTTCATGCCAAAAAAGTTATTACAGAAGCGTCATGAATGCCGAACTCGAAGAGACGGTTTGTTGGCTAAACATTCAGTGACAGCAAATGGGAGTAATAAAAAGGCAGACTGTTTATTTCTATGGTTCGGTGATGGTTTTAATCAGTATGAACTAGCGATGGACTTATTCGATATTGTGTGTGTGAGAACCTTGGGGTTAGTTGCAGTTTAAAGCCTTTGCCAGAAATTCAAGTGAAAAGGAATCTCAATTATCTGAATGTGGGTTTGGGGAATGTTCAGTGCAAAGACAATGTTTTAGGATTGAAAAATTTGTACTTTTTTTTACTTGGTGTGCTATTATGGGATTCAGTAGAGAATATGAATTTAAAAATGAAGCACAGGTTGTTAAGAACCCTAGGAGAAAGTGAACACTGTTATGGTCAATGGAAAATCTTGCAATATTTGAGGATTGTTTGGATTGTTAAAATCTTTCTAAACAGGTTATACTTGTAACTAGAATCAATATGGCAGTAATATCATATCTTGGGTCTGTTGATTCTTTAAGGGTTTCCCCTCAGATAGACTTAGGCTTTTTCCCTCAGAGTATATCAACCGATGATCTCGACCAATATCGGATTGAAAATGTAAATGGCTTCTGGACATTCCTGATCATTTAGATACAGATGCTTCTTTTGGTTATAATTTTATTTGACATTTGAAGTAGTGTGACCTTCACCCCTGGAATCTAAAACATCTGAGATAATGCACAGAATGATCCCCAGCTACCTGATTCCTTCTGGACTATCTTGGGTTTGGTTTTGAGTCTGATTTACATCAGGCTTACTTTACAGAGAAGTTTATCAGAACAGTTGTAGCAGTACCGTCGACTGCACAGCTTTCTCCATGTGTTTACCACTGCATGCTATCTGCCTCTCCTATCAGAGATAGGAGTTTTGCGTGAAGTCGCACGTAGCTCCCAGTTCCAGTGCTCCAGACAGTTCCAGTCGCGAGACATTCTTGATAGATGGAAATGATGTAATCAGTGCATGTTTTTCAGTCTCCAGAGAGTGCTGCACGTGCTAGCGTTTGCATTTGGAGTAGAGGGTTGGACCTTGGACTGTAGTGAGCTGTCATATTGCAACTCTTTACCACTTGGTAGCTACGTTTTGAACAGTTTCTGCAGCCGGCTTGTCTGCTTCTGATGAGCCTGAGGGTTACACTGAAACGTGCAGTGTATCACTGTGTGGTTCTTCATTTTTTTAATTATTACTTTTGTCAATTTTCTGATCAGGATAAACGTCAGCTCAAGTAGTATTCAGTTACTTTCTACTTTAAAGTCTTCATGCTCCCAGCACACTTCAGAGGCAGACTGTCCTTGTTATTTACCTAGCAGTAGAGTAATAACATATGCTTTTTATAATTTGGAAAACTGTCACTCTCTGACTAAGAGAGTCCCCAAGCACCTGTAATACTTCTTATATAATACTTTTTATGAATTCAAATCCAGCCAATTGAAAAGTGAACTGATTGTGTACTGAATTAAATCCTAAATTCACAACTCTCTGTCCGAATATTTGCTCTCAGAACCTTCTTAATTCTGTAATTATGTTTAATTTTTTTTACATGACTTCTAAATAGCGTGACCTTACCCTAACACTGCAATAGTCATTTTTTTTTATCCCTTACGTGCACAAATAACCTGGAAGATATGTAGAACATGATAAAAAATTATTTTTAGCTGTTGTAAACTTTTTTCTTTATTAGCAGCTATTTGTAAAATCATGTTTGGAAAACCTACTAATGTCCCAAATGCTTGTTTGGCATTGTTTGTGCTGGAAAGCACAGACATGGTAAGGGCTGCTGAGGACAGAGCGTCATTAAAATGTCATTTGAAATGTCACACTTGACCTAACTGTTACACACCGGATAGATAGATAGATAGATAGATAGATAGATATCAGTATTTACATCACAGTACACATGTGCAAACTGGCAGTTTATGAATATAAAGAACTTCGACATCTTCAATCTTTTAGGGAAGAAAAAACTAGTCTCATCAACTGTATATTTAATGGTAAAAATGTATGGAAATCATTCCATATTCCGTTATTTTTCACAATTTTGTTTTGTTTCTTTTTTTACTCATTGAACCCATCCTCATTTCTACGCATGTACACAAAGCTCCGCCCCCTCAAACTTTCAGTGGTTCATTAGCAAGGAGATCACTTTCAAGCACACTCAAATATTCAACTTCGACTCAAACATGCAACGTTTCCTCAGAATCATTTATGAGGATGTGAAGGGGGCTGTGGGCGTGTTTGTAAATTGACCGACAAAAGGCCAGTGCAAATACCAAACAAACATTTCAGTCCGGATGGCTGGTATTCAAACTGTATTTTTTAAAAATGGAAAAATTTTTAGAAATGGAAAATGTTCATGGTTGCACCTTTAAGAGCCTGTATTGGCTGTGTTCCTTTTCCAAAATGTCATACCACTGTAGCTATTGCAACATTGAGAGACACACAGATGCAGTGCAGGTTGCTGTTATTCTCAGCAGGTAGCCGTTATCTTTCAGAGGGCAAGCCTTCACTTTCTAGATCAACGGTGAACAGATCACTAACCAGGGATGAGAAGGCTATATATTTATATATAGATATTTAGATATATATATATATATATTTATTTATATATATATCTGTTTTTATTCACAGTCATAGCCTGGTTTCTTTCTTGTCCTATCCAACAACCTTCAGGGAAACAGGGGAACAAAAGGGGAAAAAAACTTCTGTGTGTAAGATTTTTGGGGTGTATACTGTATAACTAAGCACTTGCTTTATAATATTAACACGTGGATGTGTGCATTGTGAATCCAACTACCTTTTTATTTTAATAGTCGGATTAATCAACTTGCAAGGAAGATGTAGAACCTATGCAGTCACTTCACTATTAAACATACAGAGGAAAAAAAAATAAAGATGGTATTAAATATAATAACTCATATGGCCGAGTCGCCCTCATGTCTACTTATGCACTCATTAGTCTGTATTAATGCACTTAGCTATCTACTTTATTACGTTGTGTTAGTGACCATTTTTCAGCTTTGTATTCCAGGCTTTCAGAGCACATCCGCACTGACATCCCTGTAGGTCTTACAGTCGTGAGTATACTGTGTGAAACAAGCATACGTAAAATATTAAGAGCTTTGTTGTTGAAAGTATGAGCTTTGCCATCTTCCACAGTGTGATCTCTGTATTGGTTCACAGGATTTCCTTGGCTTATTTACCTTGTAAACAAATGCCTGCTCCACCCAGCATGGTGTCTGCTATTTGGGTGTGTATCTGTGTGTCTGTGTGTTTGTCTGTCAGTGTGTCTATCTGTCGGTGTGTCTATCTGTCAGTGTGTCTATCTGTCAGTGTGTCTATCTGTCAGTGTGTCTGTATGTGTGTCTATCTGTATGTGTGTGTGTGTCTGTCTGTCTCTGTGTATGTGTGTGTCTGTTAGTCTGTCTGTGTTTGTCTCTGTCTGTGTGTGTGTGTTTGTCTCTGTCTGTCTGTGTCTCTGTGTGTGTGTCCGTCCGTCTGTGTGTGTCCATCTGTCAATGTGTGTCTCTGTCTGTGTGTATGCCTCTGTGTGTCTCTGTCTGTCTGTGTGTGTGTCTCTGTCTATGTGTCTCTGTCTGTCTGTCTGTGTCTCTGTCTGTGTGTTTGCCTCTGTGTGTCTCTGTCTGTGTGTTTGCCTCTGTGTGTCTCTGTCTGTGTGTTTGCCTCTGTGTGTCTCTGTCTGTGTGTTTGCCTCTGTGTGTCTCTGTCTGTGTGTATGTCTCTGAGTGTCTTTTGGTGTGTCAATAGAGACAGATCTGTATTCTCAGCAGTGTGATAGAAACATGTCCGTCTTTGGATGTGCTGGATGTTCACCATGATCTGTATTATCTTTGGTGTTTGTCAGGCAGAAAGGTGTGTCTTGTATACATGGACCTTTTCATATTTGTAGATTTTGAAGAGTCAACAGAAACGTCATATTCCATAGAAAACACATGACCCCATGGACAAGCATAGCAATTACACACTAGAATAAACCTTTATTTAACTACTGAATATTTAAACACTTGACAGGCTTTTTGCTTACCTTTTTCATCTATGAATTCTTGCCTAAAATTTAACCAATGGTTAGATAGAGCAGTCACAAAACGAATACGTTTATGAAAAACAACCCACAAATGCTAATAACAATATATTCACATTAACTGCAATCTGTGCCTTCGTAACCTAAGCCATATTCACAAAATATGATTTCCAAATGCAAAATGCATAAATACACAAGTTTGTTTAGAAATTTCTGAAATTTAGAAATTTATTGTTGAAACTGCATCATGTGTCATCAAGCAGGCTTTATTTGTCACATACACATTACTGCACAGAGTATTCTTCACATATCTCTTCCTTTGGGGTTGGGGGCAGAGTGCAGGGTCAGCCATGATGCAGTGCCCCTGGAGCACTGGGTTGAGGGCCCAACGGTGGCAGCTTGGTGGTTCTGGGGCTTAAATCCCAATCTTTCGATACACAACCCAAAGCCTTAACTGCTTGAGCAGCCACCACTATATTTGCCAGGCTCTAATTGACAAATTAGTGTTAATGTTCTCTTTAGCCAATCAGAGTTTTCCATTTAATCACCCAATCATAATTGTTTGTCTGATGCACAGTGTGCCTTAATAAGGCATATCTTATGCTTCTTGTGCAAAGGATCGCAGGATCAGTGTATAATTAAGAATAAATTGTCCACTTCTGTTTAAAAAAAATCATCAATAGCATCCTTGCAGTTGAAGTTGAAATCACAAACTGGCACTGAGCACTGAGGAGATCACACTTCTCAATGACCAGAGATATACAATCCAGTTTGTGGTTATCTTTAGCACCCATCCAAGCATGCTGGAATTCCAGCTGTCTGTATGAGTCCTTCTAAACTGAAACACTGGCTCGTGTACCGAAAAAAAAAAGAGCATCGGTCCATCATTCATGTTCTAAAGTTAGCTAACCATATCTTTCTGTTTTGTTTAGGCATTGTTGGACTGTTGTAGGAGCTCATTTTTCTGGTTTGAACAGTTCTTTGTTTATACAAATGTTCCCTTTCTCTTTCAGAGCATTGTTGTTTTATCTGGGGAGATTTGAAGGTTGAGTGATCAAATTGTTTTTGGCTCGATAGTTGCACCTCTTTAACATTGCCAGTGCTCTGTTGACCCTTTTGGCTTTCCATAGCATTGACAACTGCTGCTTATTAACTGAAATGTGTATAAGCTTATTGGCTCACATTGGGTTATAAATGACCGGCAGTGGAAACTTTTCTGATTGGAAGCAATATTTTCCAGTCCTGGTTATTGTTTTTGATCATTTTAAATATGAATCATATAACCAGTGATGCATATAATCATGATACTCTGGTTTGAGTTATGATTTAGCCTTTCAGAATGGTTAACTGCACACATTTTTGTAAAGAGATTTGTGAACATTTGCAGCTGATCCTAAAATCAGCAAAAAACAACCTTGTATATAAATGTTTATATTTTCTAGGCCTTTCTTGCCATATTTGCAGTAACCCTAAACAGGATACCTGATCAGTCACTAACTAGCTTTATAGTAAGTAAATGGGACAACATGAAATCACATACACAATATGTAAAACATATTTAATGAAAACTTGCTGGCAAGCTAAACAAGAACAACATGGTTGTTCATGGAAGTTGACTTTCAGCTGACCCACTACTAAAATGAAGCCTTATGAGCAGCCTTATTGTAACCATTAGACAATCAAGTGTCCTTTTCCTCTCATGTTGCTAATCTGACACCTTCATGTCTATGTTTCCTTTACGTTTGCAGCATTTGGCAGACACCCATATCCAAAGCGACTTGCGTTTATCTCATTTATACAACTGAGAAGTTGAGGGTTAAGGGTCTAGCTGTGGCAGCTTGGTGGTCCTGGGATTTAAGCATAACCTTCCAACACTTTTACACATTATATCACATTTACTATATTAGTATTCATCCATTTTTATCCACGGAGGCCATTCAGGTGCTTGGTTAGTCCCTTGTCATTTCGAGACTGGACCACTGCAACTCGATCCTGGCAGGTCTACCATTAAGCGCCATTTGACCTCTCCAAATTATCCAGAATGCAGCTGCATGACATTTTTTTAATCTTCTGAAGTCCATGCCATGCTCCTCCACTGGTTTTCTTTAGCTGTCAGCATCTGATTTGAAACACTGATGCTCGCCTCTAAAGTAAAAAACCGGACCAGCACCTGCTTACCTCAAAGCAATTATCATACCCTGCACTACACAACACTCCCTCAGATCTTTCAAAACTGCTCCACCGATCCCTCCATCTCTGCGGGTACAAGGAAGTGGTGGAATGAACTTCCTCTTGAAGTCCAAACAGCTGAGCCACTTGCTGTCTACAAGACCTACCTCTTCCTGAAGTACTTAAACTAGCACTTAAAAACTTTAGCGTCTGCCAAATGCCACAAATGTAAATATAAATAAAAATGACAGGATGTGTAATGCCGGCCGGGCATAAAGTAAGAGTTACTGTTAACACCCTGAAGTTGCTTATTTTATTCTTATACCACAGGAATTTTCAAGATTTAAGAGTTTATTGAACCGTGAGGAATGTACAGTGATACAATACTAGAGCAATACTTTACGACTCCTTCAGCAACCTCTGACATCAGTTAAAAAGGACATGAGGAGGACATGAAAATAAAAAATTTAAATAGTGGAAGAAGGATGAAGGGGGGAAAACACATACATTTGTAAAGAAAAGTGTGTTTGCAGTTTAAACAAGAAAAATTGGAAAAGTGCAATGTAACCTCGGTGGTCCATAACATAATGGTCTCATTTGTGTGTGTGTGTGTGTGTGTGTGTGAATGTAGCGTGTGGTAAGATTAGCATCTCTCAAGCTCAGATAGAGTTTCCAATAATTATGAACAAAATTCTATACATTTTTATCCGTTTATAGTTACATGTAGTGTTCTGAAGTGGCTTTGAACCAACTTGTATGTTCTATCACATACAAACAGGAAGTTGACCCCTTTCATTCCCTTTCCTTTGAAATGAATAAGAATGCAATTTGTCATGTTCATGATGCGCCGGAAAAAGCTGTTCATCCTGAAGACCTTCAATTTACAGCTTTAGCACTGACACCGGTGCCTCCTTCCGTATATACCAAATAAACACCACCATACAGAAAGTGTCACTAAATCACTGAAACTGGTCTATTTTCTGATCAAGCACATGAATATAAACAGTAAATGAATCGATATGTTCCAGATAATCGAACAACACTGCTTTTTTTTTTTTTTGGTCGTGTTTGATTTGGTTTTCCTTGCTATATGAATGCAGATACTTCTGAGTGGAGATGCTAGCGTAAATGCTCCCTTACGATCATACACCAGGTGTTGAATGAGTTAATGTTACCAGCAGAAGATATTGCTGATACTGTGACAGCGGGAGGGCAGAACAATGTTTTGTCTCGGGTAACATAGCTGCCAAAATAACCGGCAGATTTTTCTTGCTGTTGAGGAAAAACTATAGAGAAAATCAACCTTCGTGCTTCTTTTATGTTTTTTTTCATCCTTATTTCAACTTATTTTTCATCTCCAAACCTACCCTATTTGCCAGGATCGTCCTTAACACTGGCAGTGGCTCCATCAAAAAGTACTGCTGCTTTAATAGACAACAGATGATGTTGAGTTGTTCTGGGAAAAGAGGGAAGATGGCGCACAGCTGGGATTTTTAACTTATTGTATCTCTAGTATGTCCTACGTAATGTGTAAATGTGTTTGATTGTTTTTTGCCAGATTTGGTGACTTGTCAATGGAAGCTTTCAGCTGGCAAGATTATCACTTCCTTTCGCATACCAGCACTGCTCATGTCATGTTGTTACACATCTGGAAAATATTTTTTTCCTTATTTTTAAGGATAACACAAGTGCACAAGGATGAATGAGGCCTGTTTTGTTAACTAAGACATTGCATTTGACTTAATGATCATTTAGGTGTGACTAAACACAACAGAAAAGACAATAAAAATTGTTAAGCATGATAAATTCTAATACGTTACCTACAGTATGCTTTAGGAAAAACAGTCATTTATCATTAAGCATATAATTTTGTATGTTAAAAGTAAATGCGATTAAATGAAATATGACAGTAATGGTGACAATATCTGAGAAATTCTTCATGATAGGAGATTTTTTACTTATAATGAAGGCAACTTTGATTCGTTTTGTAAGAAACAATATGTATATTTGTTAAAATCGTACAGTTTTGTACCACAACGGACTGAAAAACCCCTATTTAATTAGGTCTATCTTCCTAAAATTAAAAGGATCCCAGCGCTATTAACATTTGTTTAGATAATTAGTCATGGCAATATTTCTGCTCTTCTGCCAAAAGCAACTCCGAAGCCAACTGTGGATGAAACTTGCTCTTGTGTAACACGTCATCGGTGAGTCCTTAGCGAGATGGTGCATGCAGTCATGACTCACACACTCCATATATAAATTTCATACATTTAGTATGAATTCATTTAGCTAGAAATACATTTACATTTAGAAGTTAGTTAGTTAGAAATACACTTGTATTTGCAGTTTTTATTCCAGGTTACTTTACAACCAAGCTTGAGGGACGGCTGAAGGTGACTCTGTTCCATTCCCTATACATTCTCAAGCATGCAAGGAATAAAACATTTATTTAGTTTGATATCTAGTGATATGAAAAGAAAGCCATCAACAGCAACACAGTGTGTTACGTTTTCTTTATCCAATTCCATGGTGATTTTTCAATGCTAAAATCTTTATTAAAATGCAAAATGTCTACATATTGTTATAGTAAATTTGGTGAAATGTCAAAAAAAACAAAAAACAGCTGTAAACAATCGCTCCCTAACTCAAGCTTCTTTTTCTTTTGTGTATTTTCTTTCTTTTGTTAAGTTAATAAACCGAAAACTAAACTCATGTTATTGAGAAAATGGCAGAAGGCAAAATCTTCTGTCCCGAAGACATGGTGGAAATCTTCTAGCTTTAATGCTGACTTTTACAAATCGCTGACACTGGAGACTCCTTTAAAATATTACATAAATGTCTCCTCTCAGAAAAACTTCATATCAACAATTACACACTTTGTTCTCTGTTTATGTGGAGCATAACTGTGTTTATCTTTCCTATAGAACATCCAATAACATATTAGTTAAAATGAACCTGTGATTCGACTTGCAGTCGGAAATATTGTAGAAAATTAATCTACACGTTTTGACCAATCAGACCGCAGCATCCAGCAATGCTGTGATATAACTAAGCTTTTCAAATACTTAGGCCAAAAGCCAAGAGGATTCTTGTTTGCTACCAAAATATTTTCATATCATTATCTTTTTAGAGGAAGATAAGAGAACCTTTTCAGTCCTATCACCTGCTTCCAGTGCTCTTCCCTGATGTTTTCTCTTCCATTTCCTATCTTGGGATATAGTTCTCTTTTGCTGCTGTTGCTACAGCAACAACAGTCAGTCTTATCATGTGACCTTGCTGAGAAGGAGAAACCACCGGCGAGGTTAATGACGTCATTGTTGTCTGACAGTGAAGTGTGTGGTAATATGATTTACAGCACAGTAAGGCCTCTCCAGTTTGGTATTGGCAGAGCAGGCATGAGGATCTTCCTGTCAATGTGGAACAAAGGAATAAGATCGAGGACAAAACAACCGGAGCTTAAACATCAAAGCTGTGAACATGGATATAATAGTGTTTTTTTTTTTCTCGCTGCAAACAAAATGACAAGATCCTTTAGAGAGAAGAGTCATTGAGGACTTTGGAGCATCTAGCTCTCAGATGTGAGTGTCTCTAGGAACATTATTTATTTATTTCGATTTGTGGAGTTTTCTAATGAAGCACATGAGAGGGATGCACAATATATCATTTCTGAAGTTTTGGTATTGCAGATAGTATGAACACGCTAACCTATCACTAAATGTTTTATTGTGTGCTGGGATCACGTTGACTAATCTCTGACATTCCAGTGGGTGTGTTGTGGGGGATTTCATGAATCACAGCATTCACATGAGCCAACAAAAGGAACTCATTTGGTCAAGATAATTCAGGCCAATATTTAACCATGTCACAGGAGAAGGTTGATTTGGAGGTTGACATTTAAAATCTAAATGAAATATAACTGAAGTATAGTACTTTGCTAATGTCATGGGTATCTTAAGGTGGAACATCATCAGTATCAGTCATACGTAATATATTACCTCAGATTCCTTCAGTATATCATCGACTGTAGGAGCGAATCTCTGATCTCTGCACTGCGAGTCTGTGTTTGTTTTTCTCTCCACTTTCCTACCCATGGGAGTGACACAGACTGACTCTTGCTCGCTCCCTCC
This sequence comes from Hemibagrus wyckioides, assembly GCF_019097595.1. Classification (NCBI taxonomy): domain Eukaryota; kingdom Metazoa; phylum Chordata; class Actinopteri; order Siluriformes; family Bagridae; genus Hemibagrus; species Hemibagrus wyckioides. Next base: position 21,242,268 of record NC_080713.1, read on the forward strand.
CTCCCTCCTTCTCTCTCTCTGTGTCTCTCTCTCTCTCTCTCTCTCTCTCTCTGTCCCCCCCCCCCCCCTCAAAACAACTTTGTATTCAAATGCATTGTCATATTAATCAGCTGATAATCTGATACACAGAGCGTGAACATTTAGGAAAGTATGAGGCAATATCTCAATTTCATCAGAAACCCATTTGCTTACCCACATTAACGAATTGTGGTTGCTGATTTTGTTGTTTTTAAGAATAAATATCTTCATGTACACTACCAGTCAAAAGTTTGGAAACACCTTCTAATTCCATGGTCTTTCCTGATGTTTATTTCTTTCTACATTGTAAAACAAGGCTGAAGGCGGCCGAAATACACAATAATGTCCTTTGAACAGTTGATATTGAGATATATCTGCTACTGATGCTCTGTAAAGCCTTCATAACGGCTCTAATCTCAGGTGCTGTTAATTGGTGATTTCTGAGGCTGGTAACTCTACATGAACTTCTCCTCTGCAGCAGAGGTAAGTTTTGGTCTTGCTTTACTGGGATGGTCTTCATGTGAGCCAGTTTCATCATGGTGCTCGATGGGTTTTACAAATGCACTTGACAATACTGTTCTTGCAAGAACTATTCCAGAACACCTGACCTTCATGTCTTAAAATAACAACTGACTGTTTTTTGTTGTCATTACATATGGATCACTTAAGTCCATGTGTGTTATTTCCTAGTTTTGAAATCTCCAGTATTGTTCTAGAATGTTTTAGAAACAAAAAACACTGAATCAAAAGGTGTGTCCAAACTTTTGACTGGTACTGTATGTTTTTTATATATATATATATATATATATATATATATATATATATATATATATATATACATATACATATACATATACATATACATATATATACAGTGTTAGACTGTGCAAATAACTACATTAAAAATAAATAAATGAATATCAATAGAATATTTGTACAGAATGTGTATAGTGATGTATAAAATATACAGTTATATTGCATGTAATAACTGTGCAAAGTGCAGTGGGTGGAGTGTCAGTGGAGTGCTGAGTGACAAGAGAGTCTTTATGGAGTCTGAATGGAGGACATGTTCGAGTTTGATGGCTTGAAGGAAAAGGCTTCTCCTGATCTTTTCAGTTTTAGCCTTTTGGACTATGGACTAAATGGATTTCTTCCTGTATAGGCTTAAACAGAATAACATTATAGAGCCATACAGCTGATTACACAGCTAATTGTTATTAGAAATTCAGACTTTTGGCTAATATAAACACCTGTATAGTACACGATATGACTAAAAGTTTGTGGACACAAAGCTGGTCTTTATATGCTGTAAGATTAAGATTTCAAGCTAAGGACCCCAAGCCTGTTCTAGCATGATAAATCTGTTATACACAATTTGAGGTACAAAGAGACATTGTTTGGCAACTTTAGAGTGAAAAAACCCAGACAGCCTTCACAAAGCTCTGACCTCAACCCCACTGAACACCTTTGGGATGAACCGGAAAGCTAGAACTCCTCATCTGACTTCAGTGTCTGATCTCATTAATGCTCTTGTGGTTGAACGAACACAAATCCAGACAGCTACGCTCCAAACTCTAGTGAACAGCCTTCCCAGAAGACTGGAGATTATTATAAATACAAAAGTTGGATTAGATCCGGAATGGGATGTTTTAAGGATGTGATTCGTTCCACATACACAATGTGTCCACATACTTTTGATCATTTGGCTGCTTTATTTAAAATTTTTAATATATCGTTTTATCCTAATCTCAAAGCAGTGAATAACAATAATATACACACTGGGTTAGCAGCAGTTTTGTTAAAGTTTTGCAAGGCAGTTATTTATGATTTTCTATATCTACTGTTTCTTATACATGTATGGTTGTTTTGCCTCCAAATATGATGCTCTCCAGCTTGTCCAGTTTAATTAATCAAGATAAGCTTCAACATTAACTTGACATGGAGCAGCTTTATTTAGAATTATTTGTTGCCATAGCAACTGAGCATTCACTTGCAGTTATCTTTATAGAACTGAATTTGAGGCAAAGTAGCCAGGCTTGTTGAAATAAGTTGAAATAAACCTAGATTATTGAGTGTATTGACCTTTTTGGTATCGTGGAAATCCTTACTTAATGATGTTTATTTCCATCTTTTTTATATATATTTCTAAAAAAGGTTTATTTCTGAACTCAGGATATATCACATGGACTGCACAGTATTCTAAAAAAAAACCTTCTAAACCTTCTTTATTTCCCTATTTTCTTTTATTATGTCTACCCTAAATGACATTTTTCAGAGGGAGGCATTTCCTACTTCATGTGAGACCAGGGCCAAAATGTTTAGGATTTGTTAAGTTTCAGTACATACATGAGGTAACAAATCCACATATTAAAATATAAATATGGAATATTATTTAAATAGACAAGGCAAGACGTTGTGAGCACAGCATAATTCGTTTTTGCCTTGAGCTCTCAAAGAAACATACAAAGCTTGTGCCTGTTTCCTCTGACATATATCATCATCTGAGACTACCTACATAAAGGAACCAAAGTGGGTGGAATACTATGCAGTCCATTCATTCATATGTAATCTGGCCTATTTTTAGAGTAGGACATGACATAGTGTCTTCAGAAAGCTTGACTATGAGAAAGAAAGAGGCACGGAGGAGGAGTGAAGGGTGCGGATACAAATAGCTTCTGGTGCTTGTAGTTGGTAGGAAATGGACGGCAGATGAATAGTGACTTTACACATCCGCTTTGACTCACTGTATCATTCATTCATTCCACAGTGAGCTGATCGAGTTGCCATTGTGTTCTGTTGACACTGATCACGTCTGTACAACTCGTCTGCTCTCGGACAATATGATGTCCATGCGTGTCTTTCCTCTTTTAAGTCCCATGTATCCAACATGGGACTTATTTTTAAGTCCCATCGTGTCCAGTGTCAGTCTGGACACGATCTTAAACCACAGCACTGCTGAATTCTCGAATCCGATTGGTCAAAAAGTTTTGGGTCTAGTCATTTTCTGTTGCCATCTGCAATGCAAAACCACAGGGTTATATTAATATGGATGTTCCATCATATTACTGTTTCCATAGTAACAGCTAATTTATAGGGACTGGTATGGTGTAAGGAGATGTTTGTTAAACCGTTATAAAAGGAGTCTCCATGGTCAACGCTTTATAACAAGCTGTAAGATTTTATATATTATAGGAACATAATATGTGCCTGACACTGAGCCACTTCAGACCACCCCATCCATCCATCCATCCATCCATCCATCTCTGGTTCACTTATCCTACACAGGGAAACCTGGGACACCCTGGACAGGATGCCATCCCATCACAGGTCACAAAATCACACACTTATTCATGCACTTCTGACAATTTAGAGATTTCAATCAGCCAACAACTCATGTCTGTGGACTGGAAAGGAAACCTGAGTCCCCAGAGGAAACCCATGAAGCCCAGAAAACATGCACTGGGTGGAAATGGGAACTGAACTCCCAACCCCGGAGGAGCAAGGCAAACGCTAAGCCCCCTCACATCATGCCATGCCATTATTTTCCTATTTTCCCATGCCATTATTCGACACATATTTTGTTACCCAGAGCCACAAGCTATGCACATTGAATCTCAGAAATGTAACCTGCCCATAATGCCATGTCTCCTTCTGGCAAAAAGGAGCTGCACACCATTTCCTGTTTGACGCGAAAGGAGCCGAATATAGACCTGTTTCCAATTATAGCACACCGCTGTGCTGGAAGTACTCAGCCAGTAAAGAAGTGTTTTGTGTAGCACACTGATACTGTAACTTGGTAGGAGATATTTCGTCGTGACATTGCACTTCCTGTGTTCGGAACCCGTGCTGCGAGAGAGTGCTGCACCTGGAGCATGCTTAATGATTATAACCTCCCTTCAGAGTAGCTTTGTGTCTTACAAATGATCAAAGCCTTCTTTCTAATCTGGAGCTGCATGAGGATTTTTTTCCTTTATGGACACTGAAGACATTTTTAAGACCACAGTGTGACCTCAGACAGGAAAGGGTTGTGGATATGTTGCCATAAGTCATAAGTTCTGAGAACAGAAACTAATCCCCACAGGTTCATAAATGATTCATATTTTTGTTCGTTAAATTGGCATGAAGACCTCTCCAGTGTTCATGACCCTGACACACGTCTGCTGCTATGGCTCATCTCACCTTGCAGATCTGTCTGAGTCATCCTGATGCTGTACTTCTGCTTGGAGCTTCTTTAAATAACACTCACTTTATGTTGTTGTGGATGGTTTCATGTGGAGAGCATAAAGATTCTGAAATATAGTTTCTGCTTCATTCTTTCCCTTACTTCAGTGCATCCTTACGTGAACACTGTAGATTTGCACTTAAGAACTGCTTCTGCAATCATAAAGACTGTCATCCCAGAACATCCTTTCAACACATTTTCTTCTGTCTGACTTTGTATATGTGAAGTTTAATGTTTTAAAACCCCACTGTCCAGTGAATAGTATTTGAGTTGGGTTTCTCTCAAGGTCTCATTCTCATGCTGTCTCGGGGAGTTTTTGCTTGCTACTGTCTCTTCTGGCTAAAGAAGTGGTTTGTGTCAATGTCTATTGTTAAAATGCCCTATACTAATCTTTTTTTTTTTGTTTAAACAGGCAAGAGTTAAAATCACACAGTTTTAACTATGTGTTTAATACTAACACCTAAATTAGCACATCATTTCTACAGGGTGTCCCAAAAGTTTCCATCCCGAGAGGATTATGAATGGCAGCAGAATGCCGGTTCTGTCTTTGCCAGTGCGTGTTCGTAGACTTCCGCTTCTTGGTTGGTCTTGGTTGAATTTGTTAATAATAGGCAACAGTGTTGTGTGGGATGTGCTTACAGTTTTTCCTTTAATGTCAATCACAAAATTATTATCAGAAATGCAGAAAGTGTTCTGTATGCAGAAAGTAGTACTGGACTTCTCTCTTCTCTTTCTTTCTTTCTTTCTTTCTTTCTTTCTTTCTTTCTTTCTTTCTTTCTTTCTTTCTTTCTTTCTTTCTTTCTTTCTTTCTTTCTTTCTTTCTTTCTTTCTTTCTGTCTGTCTGTCTGTCTGTCTGTCTGTCTGTCTGTCTGTCTGTCTGTCTGTCTGTCTGTCTGTCTGTCTGTCTTTCTTTCTTTCTGTCTTTCTCTCTCTCTCTCTCTCTCTCTCTTTCCTTTCCTTTCCTTTCCTTTCCTTTCCTTTCCTTTCTGTATTTTAAGGACAGAAGCTAAGAAAGTAAGAGTGTGCTTAAATTAATCTGTTTTAATCACTTCAAAAACCCAAATTCTTCATTGTTCAGAGTTTCCAGTAAAGTTCAGCAACTTGTTCCTGCCTCTGAAATGATCAAACTTGACATCCCCCTACTTCTGTGATCAAAAATCCAAAAGCCTGAGTGTAATAATCAACCTCTACCACAGCTTTTTTGTATTGGCTTCCCTCAGATCCCAGTCCTGGTGCACACCGACAGTATGGATCAGTGTATTTTTATAGCTAGGTGAAAGGGTGGAAGTATCAGTGGCGTTCAAACAAACCACAAACTTGCCACAAAAACACTGTGAAGCCTTTGTGACCTGTGTAAGATCTTTTGAACTTTTGAACCCATGTTTGTAGGGAGTTTAATTCATTTTTATGTATATATATATGTACACTGGGATCCATAAACCTGTCACCATAAATGAAAATGCTTTTGCATTATTTTATAACTTAATAAAACATTTTCATGTTGTTAGAGTTTTCAGGGTTTACTTGGAGAAGAAGCCTGAGCCATGCTGCTGCCGCTACCTCTGCTAAAATCAGTGAAGCTTTTTGCTGAAGAACCACACAGAGACAGTGACTGAATAATAAAACTCTTCTAAATTTTCTTGAGATAAACAAGGAATATTTATACAGAAGAGAGGTGTAATATTAAGTGTTGTCTATAGGTAAACAAAAGATGTCAGTAGAAACAGAAGTGGTGGTTGACGAGTTTATTATGAATGTGGTTATCTAAATTACAGAAGCAGAATACAGTGTCTGTATTCGGCGCATGTTCATCAATACAGAAGAGAAAGAATTTCTAGGACAGGACAAAGTATATCACTGTCATAAGATGAGGTCATAAACAAATGTTATCATGCAGTCGGCCCAGGGCAGAGCGTGCCATGATATGTTCCGAAGTAGGGCAGTGGTAGCTCAAGTGGGCACTGCTGGGCAATTGAGCAAGGACTTTAACCCTCCCTGCTCCAGGGGCGCTGTATCATAGCTGCCCCTGCGCTCTGACCCCAACTTCCTCAGCTGGGATACACGAAGTAAAGCCCACTGTGCTGTAATGTATGTGTGGCGATAATAAAGGCTTCATATCACATATATCACAAATAGTTACCTCGTCAAAGTGTAGAATATTGAATATTTAATATAACATTTGCTTTCTGGTTTTAATTTGGGGGAGAAAAAAAAAATCAGTGTGGTTTTCAGTGTGGTCTCACACTTTTGTACCCCAGTGTCTTTCTCGGTTATAATGCTGATGCTGCATACATACAGATCAGGTCTTCGTTCTGCCTTTAAGAATGCCAACTCTCTGCATTCTCTTCAGCCTGCTCAGCAGCAGGTGACAATTTAGAGAGGTGTCACTAGCTAAAGTGCAATATCCTCTCTTTTGGACAGAAATGATGGGCTTTTTGTGTATAAAATGTTAAAAATGTGGTTTAGCAAGCCATGAGCCAGGGAGAGAGTCATTTTTGTCTGTTCAGCTTTTCAAACTTTTTAAACCATTGTCCTTGAGCCCAGCTTTTACTTATAAATAACCATAAAACGGACCCCCTGTACTAATAAATATTCCTTGGCTCGCTAAAAACCTTGCTGGGAAAATTACCTAGAGATTATGAAAAGTTTTGCATTTAGGACAAATTAGCGATTAATTTTTGTGCAGCACTTTAGTGTAGCCACAGTGGTAACCTTCTCTGGCCTCTATTCTATTTAATTAAATAATTCCTGACGTAGATATATTACCATAAGAGCAATCTGGAGACTACAGTGGCAGCAAAAAACCTCTTGAGACGATATGAGGAAGAAACCTTTAGAGGAACCAGACTCAAAAGGGAACCTGGGTGACACTTGATAGTGTGATCATGCATCATTACTCATCCACAACTGTATACTTGGAATCAGAGTGTGTTTGGAAAGGAGAATTTTTGATTCAGTTTTGATTCCCTTTAAGAAACTTTAAGATTCTGTGTTTCAAAGAGCCGATAGTGTATCGTCTTATTTTTCTGGCCATTTAGAATTAATGGCAATTTTCTTCTGGCAATACACATTTTAATTTTCCTTATTTAAGTAAACTGACTACCTACTGACCTAATCTATGATATTTTTACAGATTTAGTTCAAAGAGTGGTGATGTTCTGTGATTGATATCATAACATTACTGTCTCCATTGCTAACTTAAATAGAATAAACAAAAAGCCTATATTTTATAGTAAACCCAATTTGAAAAGCTTAAACCTACACTTTTTCCCACATTCATCAAATTTGGTCATTTTGGGTCGTTTTTTCTAAGCCACATGGCGGAGGTAAAATACTGGGTGGAGGATTTGCTGGTGCTGCGCTTCCAGAGAGCAGGGGTCAGGTAGTGGAACGAGTGTGTTTATACAGCCCAGCAGAGTTGGCACTTCCTCAGGGCTTCTCTCTCTCTCTCCTCTCTCTCCTCTCTCTCTCTCTCTCTCTCTCTCTCTCTAACCCTCAACCTGCTTACTCTTTCATCCCGCTCTGTGCCACATTTTCCATGGGGTGGAGATTTCCTTGCGAGAAACCACACCTTGAGCGTGTGTGTGTGTGTCTGGTTATGTATCTAGGAGGTTGTTTATAAGAGGTTATGTTGTGACTGTCCTTGGCATTTTCCAGCTTTTAATATAAACTTTAATACACTGTTTCAAAGAGCCTGTAGTGTGTTTTCTCATTTGTTTTTCTGGCCACTTGAAAATTATTACCTGGTTTGTTGTGTAAATGTTATGCCATGCTCAACCAAAAGCAGTTAATGTTTTTAGCGTCTTGACAAAACTGACCTACCTACTGACTTAATCTATGATAGCTTTAGAGATTCATTTCAAAGAGTGGTGATTTTCTGTGACTCTTGCTAGCTAGGCTTGTACATTTATGTCCAGATAGCAAGCTATGGCTAACTATAAAACATGTTAATGGAAATAAGGAACAATGGGATGTAAAATAAATCTGTTTAGTTTGTTTTCCCACTTCTCAGTATCATGGTCACTTTAATTAGGATTCCTACTGAGCATTAGCAAGAATAAATATAGCTTGCATGCTAGTAGAGAATTTAAACTGTGTGTCCAGTATATTTAGTCATGAGGCGCATAAAATTTTTAGTCATTATGTTAAAATGGTCCCTTCTCTGTCATATTCCAGCCCATGTGAATATTTGATCTAGTTAGCACATCTAAAGTAATCATTTTCTCCAGTTATATCCAGCTAGTTTAGTGTGGGGAACGACAGTTACCGCTAACTAGCAAAATACGTTTCTGCTGTTAAAGCTAATTATGCATGATTTGAAGTGATTGTTTTTCTCACTGTATTAACAATTAGATGTTTTCTCTTTTTACTCCTCATTTTAGCAGGCTAGCTTGCAAAGGTAATAAAAGAAATTTGCTGACTGACTAGGGAGGATTCTGTTAGCTAGCTAGTTATTGTGTATTAAGTATAGGTTATGTCTCACTAAATTCATGGAGCATTAGACTAGTTTTCTGTAATGGCTTGGAGCATTTCTAAAATTTTGTGGTCGCTATAAGACTGGACTGTTCGTTATTAACTGGAAAAGGCTGTGGTAAGGAAATCAGCATGTTAAAAAGTAACATCTCCAAGGCTTTCGGAGGTTGAAGAACCGCAGTCTGTGTGGTCGTTAATAAATGTTTCTGTTTTTTTAATAGACAAGCAGTGTCGTAGCATGTAGCTAAAAACATCCCACAGTGGAAGATATGCTTAAGGAAAAGAACTGAACTAAGGGCAAGAAGGCTTTGTTATTGCCACATATTCATTACAGCACAGTGGAATTCTTTCCTTCGCATATCCCAGCTGAGAAAGTTGCACAGGGGCAGCTATGATACAGCACCCCTGGAGCAGAGAGGGTTAAGGGTCATTTGCCCAACAGTGGAGCTGGGGTTTGAACCCCGATCCTCTGATCAACAACCCAGAGCTTTAACCACTGCCCCTAATAGGTTTTCCCAGATTATTAGGAAGCTGGGGTTAGGGAGTCACAGAGCACAGAGGCTCAGGGGCCCAGTGGCAATAGCTTGGCAGTGCTGGGGCTTGAACCATCAACCTTCAACCATCAACCATCAACCTTCCAATCAGAGGTCCAGATCCTTAACTGCTTGAGCCACTACTTCCCCGAGCAAGACTGGCTCTTGTATATTTACCCTCCTTCCACTGTCTAACTGAAGTTTTATGCAGGTTCATTATCTCAACCCAGTGAGTTGTACAGTATTGGGATAAGCCAGTTGAGACAGTATCTGATCTACACTATCATTCATCGTTTTAGATACCTTTGTATTAATGAACATTAGCTCTAGTAATGATTCTCCTGAGTAATCATATATTTTGTCCAGTGACTTTTATGTATTTGCACAGATGTTGTGTCACAGCAGTGGAGCTTCATAACAAATATATGATGCATGAGATTGTCTGTCTAACATTTGTATATACTGGTTCTAAAAATGGTGGTATTTTGAAAGCTAACCTTTAGAGGTGTTTTCCATACATTTTCCAAAATGTCAAATTTCAGGATTTAGTAAACTGGATTTTAAAAAATTGTTGGTGTTAATCCAGTATATCTAAAGATATATGAATTACAGGAGAACCTTTGGATTAGGCATGTTTTTTTCTTTCAAGCCTCGTGCTATATCACAGTGCCACTAAATACATTCAGAGGAAAGCACTCTGCCCTCTTCCTCATACATGAGCTCACAGAGCTCATTGACCATTACCTCTCTGATGGACAGGGCAGAGTCATGACATCCTACCATCCAGAGACCATGGCTAATTTTGCTCTCTTGGATTTATGGATTTCATCTCAAGATCTTCCATTGATAGGATGAATGCTTTTTTGTTACACTTTAGAAAGCATTCAGGTGGTTTGTGTTATTGTATTTATAGCTATATAGCACAGGACCCCGTTCGATTATTATTTTTAAGATGCATGATATAAAATAACAAAAGAAAAGATTGACTAGGGAAATGTAGCATAGAGAAGTAACCTCTGTGCAGTCAGCCATGAAACTGCACTCCTCATTAGAAGTTTGTAAGAAAGTAAAATAAAACGGTCAATTAACAGTGAAAATATCTTGAGCTCTGAATTTCATGTTATGATTCAGTGCACTTAAATTGGACTCCGAGTTTGATTACACACTCTTTCCGGCATGCTTTGAAATTTCTATTTCCTATACTTTTCTTCAAAATCAAAATCAAGTGATGGAACAATTCCTAATTATCCAGGACTGACTTAAAAACACTCCTTTATGATGAGTTCCTCCTCTAAGTGCCTTTTAGATAAGATTAACCTTATACTTCTCACTTCCTTTTTCAGGATGAAGATGCTTGAAGTGGGGAGTTGAACCAGACTCCGATTAAGCTGGTCTGGAGAAGCCCCATAGTCCCCTGTGTGGGGTGAGGGACCATGGGAGATGGAGGTGTTGGTGCAGCGGGAGAGGGGGTCAATCAGTCACATGTCCTTTTTGACCGCTTCGTTCAAGCCACCACCTGTAAAGGGACCCTTAAAGCCTTCCAGGAGCTGTGCGACTTTCTTGAGCTCAAGCCCAGTGAGTATCGAGTCTTCTACCACAAGCTCAAGTCCAAGCTCAACTACTGGAAGGCGAAAGCACTCTGGGCCAAGCTAGACAAACGTGCCAGCCACAAGGAGTACAAGAAAGGAAGAGCTTGTGCTAACTCTAAGGTATGGTATGAATTTCCATACAAACTATGGCATTATTTGCAGTCACATGAATACACTGGCATTCCCATCACTAGCAACTGACAGAGACAGACAGCCATGCATTTTCTGTAGACTTGTCACACAGAGCCACGGTTCCATCAACTGCAGCAATTGACTCAGAAGACATTAGAGTCAATTTTTTTCTCAATTATATGCAAATTAGTAATGCCATAAAGTTAAAAGAAAAAGAAAGATTGGATTGAATGAATGTATGACCAATCCTATAGCCTGTGCTACAACACAGGGTTGCATAGACAAATTCACTGACAAATTCATTGGTCACTGCTGTTGCTATTGGTCACTATGCAGGTAGATAGGAAAAAATATTTGGTTAATTTTCACTAGAAGAGAAGATGTCACACAACTGTGCAAGGAAAATCCTTTTTTTTCTTAACCCTTTCCTTTGTTTTAATGGACAGTTAACATTTTCATATCCCTTTGCATGAAGTGGATATTTATTTATTTATTCATTCATTCATTCATTCATTCATTCATTCTGCCTGCTCCTATATAATGTCTCCCACAGTTATTTTTGTAATCATTTTTTTTATCATTTAAAGAAAAGAACAAAAAGGAAAATAAAAATCTTGCTCGGTTACTGAATTTCGTTTTGATCAGCACTGTGTGAAAGTGCACCACTGGATTGGCCATGGGGTTGGACTATCCAGTCCAATTCTAATCCAGGCTGGGTTTTTGGATTCTACTGCGGCACAAGTTGGCAGAACATGACACAAAAACTTTCCAGGCTCTGCTGTAGACATTTCATCCTTCATCCATCATTATAAGCTGTAAGCAACTTGCACATTGCAGTTTCGGATCAGCCTGGAACTCATCTACATGGGTGCATTTGAAGAATCTGTGTGACATAATTTTTGAGTATGTTCATTATGATTAATAATAATAATAATAATATAATATGATGATTTATTATGTTGCTCATTTATTTTACAGATTTTTTTTTTCACTTTCGTTGCTTCAAATTTTACACGTCCTTTAATTTATTTATGGAAAAGATGACTAGACTAATCTGATAAATTAATGTCTGTCACAAAAACAAACCCTTTGTGGTTGGATGCAAATGCAGGCAGCTTAGTAAGAGTGTCACAATATTAGGTACAGCTCCAAAAAAAAAAAAGCAACAGAAAGCACTTAGGAAATGGTGAAAAATCCAGAATGTTAGGCAAAGTGCAGGGTCAGCAACAGGCAAAGGTACATCAGGATATCATCTGCATCTTGCAAACAGGCTACACACAAATATGGTGAAGAACAGAGCACAAATTGAAACCATTAACCAAGTTCTCAGGAACAGGCTTGGTAAACATCACAAATGTGCGAAAACTGAACGTTTAATTTTAAGTGCAAACTGAGACAGAGGTGCTTATAAACAGTGCTAAAAAACATACATAATTAAACACAAGTGGACGTGATTTAGAATGATGGTGTCTGCAGGCGTGGGAATGTAGACGGTTGCTGGGACTGTGAGTCTGTGATGGCCATGTTTCTAAGCTATGGTGATACAGAGTAACAGACCAGCTGTTAAAAATTAGTATTTGTGCCTGCACTTAGATCCTATTTGACCAAAAGCTACACTCCACTGTACAGCTCAAACAAAACAAAAGATTTATCACATGCTAGTGTGAATGTATGACCCTAAAAAAACTCATGTTGTGTACCTTTGTGTCTGTTTCTGCAGTGTTTGATCATCGGAGCAGGACCATGTGGCCTGCGCACTGCTATAGAGCTTGCCTTTCTAGGAGCCAAGGTGGTCGTGTTAGAGAAGAGAGATGCTTTCTCCCGCAACAATGTCCTCCACCTGTGGCCTTTCACCATCCAGGATCTGCGGGGCCTCGGTGCAAAAAAGTTCCACGGAAAATTTTGTGCCGGATCCATAGACCATATCAGTGAGTAGACGGCGACACAGCGAACGACTTCTGGAAAGATTTGTGAGTTGGGTTCATGCTGATGTGCTTTTGGGATCGCTTTCTGCAGGTATTCGTCAGCTGCAGTTGATGCTGCTGAAAATGGCTCTGATCTTGGGCATCGAGATCCATGTCAATGTAGAGTTTAAAGGCCTCATCGAGCCACCAGAAGACCAAGAAAATGAGAGTAAGATTGTCTTTTTCATTTTTTTCCCTTCCAAGCTGTGTAATATCTTAAAATTTAAGGTTAAGACATAATTTCCCAAACTGTATCTTAATCTTATCTTTAGGGATAGGCTGGAGAGCTGAAGTCCATCCTAAAACACATCCTGTTAGTGAGCTGGAGTTTGATGTCATCATCGGGGCAGATGGGAGGAGAAACACATTATCAGGTAAACTAAACTTTTTTTTGATAAGCCTCCTTTCTCATTTTGTTATTAATACGGCTCAGGGTCCCATTAGCTGAGCTTCTTTGGGTAATCGCACAGCTTTGCTGCTAATCTGCTGACTAAGTAAAAGGTCATTATTCTAGTGATTTTGCTGCTAAATTAACAAAGCTTTTAACCGATATGTAGCTTTTCTCACGTATTTGGCGGGTTTTGCCATTTGAGAATTATTGCAATCGTGATTAAATGCCACAGTGGCTCTCGGCTGTGGTTCTGTAAGGATACTTTCCTATCTTAGAACAGTTAACAAGAGGCACTCAGTGGGAGAAACTTTATCTGGATTTATCTGTGATGTTCAGTCCTCTAGAAAATAAGCATTAGAGAACTGAAGAGGCTTTGTAGAACTCCTGCAGAGTCTGTGTCTGAGAGTGACTGTGCAGCTCCTGCATACTCTGTTGTTTTTTTTTTCCTCCCCAGGGTTCAGAAGGAAAGAGTTCAGGGGCAAGCTGGCCATCGCCATCACCGCCAACTTTATTAACCGCAACACTACAGCCGAGGCCAAAGTGGAGGAGATCAGCGGGGTGGCCTTCATCTTCAACCAGAAGTTCTTTCAGGATCTGAGGGAAGCCACTGGTATGGACATGTTTGTAACGTTTGATGATTTTGCATGGTCAGCACTTTGGGATTTGGCGTAATGATTAAAGAGAAGACAACACAATGACTCCGCTAGATTTTTGCCTTTTAAGTGCAAAAATGTTTTCACATACGTGGCAGCCTGGGAAAACCTTATGTGGTGAAATATTTTAGCATTTTCTGCTATAAAGTATATATCGTTCTGTGTTTCCATTACATCTATAGTGCAGACATTTTGACAGCTGGTGTTTGAATAAAAACTGAACTGATTAGGTTTATGTCTTTTTAGCTGTGGCATGTTGCTACACAACAACTTGATCAAAGCATGACACTCACTCTAAGAAGAAATCACACTTACCTAATAAGTGTTTTTAGGCATCTTTAGGCAAGCTGACTGACTGTTTACAGCTGCATTTATGAAACCGGCTCCGTATCCAGCAATATATATGCAGGACTATAGCACTACAAGCTGCACAACTATATAGTATAGTAAGTTTGTGGATGAATAATGACTCATGATCGCAGGGTGATCAGGAGTCACACAGAAAAGGGTGGGATTCCTTTGACTCTGGTTTCTCTCAAGGTTTTTTCCCCTCATGTTGTATCTGAGATTATTTCCGAGACATTGTGTCATCTGGATTGCTCATTAGTAATAAATCTAGATCTCTATCTGGATTTCTGTAAAGCTGCTGTCTGTTGTAAGCATGTCTCATCTGTAAATTGTCTGTAGTGTGTGAATGGTTGTGTAATTGTGTGCAGTTGTGCCCTGAAATTGGCTGGCGCCCTATTCCAGTGTCCCTGTGTAAAATAACTGTACAGAAAATGGATGGATGTTTAGAGTTTTGTAGAATTACATTAATTATCATGGTTTGTCTATTACATGGATGCTGTGCAGTGTGCATTGTGTATTCGTCAGATCAGAAACAAAAATAGCTTTGGCTTTAATCCGGACTGTTAGAATATAAATCAACATAAATATGATTTTTGCAAGGTTTTGTAGTTCATTAGAGACATTAAGCTTTATGCAAAAAAAATTATAAAATATAAAAAGGTCACGAGTTCAAATCCTGCCACTTCTGAACCTTGAGCAAGGCCCTTAACCTTCAACTGCTCATTTGTTTCAAAACAAATCCAATAATTTACTCTGCTCTGGATGTGCGTGTCTGCCAAATGCCTTAAAAATGCCTTAGTTAAAATCTTAATGGATATTTTGAGCCAAACAGCATGCACACATGCCTGACAGGACCAGAGAGCTGAAGGGAATCTAGTGTGGAATTATGCACTGAGGTTGTTCATCAGTGTGGTTAGTAGTTGCCTGCCTGTCTGCCCCTGCCCTGGCGCTGACAGCTTTGTGCTGAGTTGGCAGTGGCTAAAAAGCCTTTGCTTTTGTTTCACCAGTAGTGTAATCGCTACTGTCGGTTTCAGCGCTGGTATCATACAATGTGTGTGTGAGAGACTGCCTTGGTTTTCCTAATGGGCTATCATTATGTCTGCAAGGAGAAACTGATGATCTTCGTTCTCTATTTTGTTTAAATGCATACATGCTTATCAGTATTGGACTACATGTCTCACTCCCACACTCAGCCCTTTTTCCTCACCCTTGTGTTAATTTGCCTCTCCAGGGATCGATCTGGAAAACATCGTCTACTATAAGGATGACACGCACTACTTTGTGATGACTGCCAAGAAGCAGAGTCTGCTGGAGAAGGGCGTCATTCTGCACGTGAGTGATCATGGGGATTTACCCAGCACACAATCTGTCTGCTCCATATTGTCTCCCTTAGTATACTCTTGTTGTATGATAATCAATATGTCTAGCAGTTCTTTCCTTTTCTCAGCCTCTCTGCAGCTTTCACATTTGGTGAATGGTTTTGTTTTATATGTAATGATCAGGTGTGTTCAGTCAATTTTTTTTTTTTAAGTTTAACTTTAAACTGTTTAAATGTTCAGGTATACTACAATTCCACAGGAGCACATTTAAACAAGGTTGTGAAAGTCCAGGTATGCACTTGAAGGTGGTTTATAAGGCCAGTGTCTAGGGAAAAAAAAAACTGTGTCTGTTTAGAGAGGTGGAATTGGCCTGTAAGCGATGAGACTGATGCTCTTGTCAGCTGAGCAAAACCACTTATAGCAACAAGAATCAGAGAAATAGTTCACCCATGAGTCCTGCATAGCTCCTCCCGAAGCCTCTCGCTGCTGCAATTTATGTTTATCTAAATACAGCAAGTGCTGATTTTAACACAGAATAGGCACATTTATCTCAATTGCATGTTTACACATTTGAAATAGATTTTTTTCTGTCTATACTTTAGGATTATGTGGACACAGAGATGCTTCTATCCAGGTCAAATGTGGACCAAGCTGCTTTGCTGTCCTACGCCAGAGAGGCAGCCGACTTCTCCACCAATCACCAGCTGCCCAAGCTGGACTTTGCAATCAACCATTACGGACAGCCCGATGTGGCAATGTTCGACTTTACGTGCATGTATGCCTCAGAAA